>NW_028245032.1:0-81266 GCF_964263255.1 Lissotriton vulgaris
CAAGGCCAGTGGCTTGTGGCCAGTCCAATGTGCAGAGTAGGTACATGAGAAATTGCACAGGGAATGGGCAAACTCAATAATAAAAGTGAGGCTAGTGGCCAGTACAAAGTGCAAAGGAGGCACATGTGTGCGTGAGAACTTGCACCGGGAATGGGCATACTCAGTAATAAACATCAAGGCCAGTGGCCAGTTCAAGGTGCAGAGTAGGTACATGAGATGCTGCACCGGGAATGGGCAAACACAGTAATAAACAGCAAGGAAAGTAGCCAGTCCAAGGTGCAGTGTAGGTACATGAGATCCTGCACAGGGAATGGGCAAACTCAGTAACAAACTGCTAGGCCAGTGGTCAGTACAAAGTGCAAAGTAAGCATATGTATGCATGAGAACCTGCACAGGGAATGGGCAAAATCAGTATTAAACGGCAAGGCCAGTAGCCAGCCCAAGGTGAAGACTTGAGACATGAGATCCTGCACAGGGAATGGGCAAATTCAGTAATATTAGCAAGGCCAGTGGCCAGTCCAATGTGCAGAGTAGGTACATGAGAAATTGCACAGAAAATGGGCAAACTCAATATTAAAAGCGAGGCTAGTGGCCAGTACAAAGTGCAAAGTAGGCACATGTGTGCATGAATACTTGCACCGGGAATGGGCAAACTCAGTAATAAACAGCAAGGCCAGTGGCAATTCCAAGGTGAAGAGTAGGTACCTGATGTCCTGCATAGGAAATGGGCAAACTCAGTAATAACAGCAAGGCTAGTGGCCAGTTCAAGGTGCAGATTAGGTACATGAGATCCTGCACAGGGAATGGGCAAACTCAGTAATAAACAGCTAGGCCAGTGTCCGGTACAAAGTGCAAGGTAGGCATATGTGTGCATGAGAACCTGCACAGGGAATGGGTAAAAACAGTATTAAACAGCAAGGCCAGTGGCCAGCCCAAGGTGCAGAGTTGATACATGAGAACCTGCACAGGGAATGGGCAAAATCAGCATTAAACAGCAAGGCCAGTGGCCAGCCCAAGGTGCAGAGTTGATACATGAGAACCTGCACAGGGAATGGGCAAAATCAACATTAAACAGCAAGGCCAGTGGCCAGCCCAAGGTGCAGAGTTGATACATGAGAACCTGCACAGGGAATGGGCAAAATCAGCATTAAACAGCAAGGCCAGTGGCCAGCCCAAGGTGCAGAGTTGATACATGAGATCCTGCACAGGGAATGGGCAACCTTAATAATAAAAGCAATGTCAGTGGGCAGTGCAAAGTGCAAAGTAGGCACATGTGTGCATGATATCGTGCACAGGGAATGGGCAAACTCAGTAATAACAGCAAGGCCAGTGGCGAGTACAAAGTGCAAAGTAGTCACATGTGTGCATGACAATCTGCACAGGAAATGGGCAATTCAGTAATAAACAGCAATGCCCATGGCCAGTCCAAGGTGCAGAGTAGGTACATGAGATCCTGCACAGGAAATGGGCAAATTCAGTAATAGCAGCAAGGCCAGTGGCCAGTCCAAGGTGCAAAGTAGGTACATGAGATCCTGCACAAGGAATGGGCAAACACAGTAATAGAAATCAAGGCCAGTGGCCAGTACAAATTAAAAAGTAGGCACATGTGTGCATTAAAAAATGGGCACACACAGTAATAAACATTAAGGCCAGTGGTAAGTCCAAGGTGAAGAGTAGGTACATGACATCCTTAACAGGGAATGGGCACATTCAGTAATAAACAGCAAGGCCAGTGGCCAGTCCAAAGTGCAGAGTATGTTCATGAGATCCTGCACAGGGAATGGGCAAACTGAATAATAAAAATCAAGGCCAGTGGCCAGTCCAAGGTGCAGAGTAGGTACATGAGAAATTGCACAGGGAATGGGCAAACACAGTAATAAACAGCAAGGCCAGTGGCCAGTCCAAGGTGAAGAGTAGGTACATGAGAGCCTGTACAGGGAATGGGCAAACTCGGTAAAAAACAGCAAGGCCAGTGGTCAGTCCAAGTAGGAGAGTAGGTACATTAGATGCTGCACAGGGAATAGACAAACATAGTAATAAAGTGCAAGGCCAGTGGCCAGTCGAAGGTGCAGAGTAGGTACATGAGAACCTGCACAGGCAATGCGCAAACTCAGTAATAAACAGCAAGGCCAGTGGCCAGTACAAAATGCAAAGTAGGCATATTTTTGCATGAGAACCTGCAAAGGGAATGGGCAAAATCAGTAATAAACAGCAAAGCCAGTGGCCAGCCCAAGGTGCAGAGTCGGTACGTAAGATCCAGCACAGGGAATGGGCAAACTCAGTAATAACAGCAAGGATAGTGGCCTGTACAAAGTGCAAAGTAGGCGCATGTGTGCACGAGAACCTTCACAGGGAGCGGGCAAACTCAGTATTAAACAGCAAGGCCAGTAGCCAGTCCAAGGTGCAGAGTAGGTACATGAGATCCTGCACAGGGAACGGGCACACTCAGTAATAAACAGCAAGGCCAGTGGCCAGTCCAAAGTGCATAATAGGTCCTTGAGATCCTGCACAGGGAATGGGCAAACTCAGTAATAACAGCAAGGCCAGTGGCCAGTTCAAGGTGCAAAGTAGGTACATGAGATCCTGCCCAGGGAATGGGCAAACTCAGTAATAAAAGCAAGGCCAGTGAGACGTACAAAGTGCAAAGTAGGCACATGTGTGCATGAGAACCTGCACAGGGAATGAGCAAACCCAGTAATAAACAGAAAGCAAGTGGCCAGTCCAAGGTGCAGATTAGGTACATGAGATCCTAGGATAGGATATGAGCTTGTATAGTGCTCCAATGCTGTGGCGTCTTCATGCTGGTGTAAGTGGGAATGGTGCAAAATTCCGTTATCTGATGATTTTGAACCAAACAGCCAAATCTTCAATTCCTTCCTAAAAAGCCGTCTATTAGATTGAAACCTAATGGATGTAGGCAGTTCGTTCCATAACTTTGCAGCCCAGTGTGAGAAAGTCCGTCCCCCCCATCTTGCTCTTCTAGTTCTGCCAATCTGAAGGAGGCCTAACTTATTGGATCTTAAGGAACGGGCTGGGAGGTAGGGCCTAAATATTTGTTGAATGTCTTTAGCACCTCCCCCATAAATAGCTTTGTGAACCAGACACAGCGCCTTAAATTCCACTCGTTGCTGTACGGGAAGCCAATGAAGAGCTCTTATTCCGGCGGAGGTTGATTGGCCTCTTGATATATTAAGGAGAAGCCTGGCAGCAGCGTTTTGTAAGGATTGCAGCCTACTCATCAATGTTTTGTTTATTCCTAGCAGCAGGCCATTGCAATAGTCTAGCTTGGAGAGTTGTAAAGCTACTACCACTGTCTTTTGCAATTCCTGTCCTACAAAAGGAAAGATTTTTCTGAGCGTTTCTATGAGAAAAAAACCAGGACGAGGAAAGGCTATTTACCTGGGCAGTAAAATTTAACTGACTATCAAAAATTACCCCGAGGTTTCTTACCTTAGGGACTGGGCTGGGACAAATTCCAGCTCTCACTGGCCACAAGGAGTCAATCCACATAGATGACCCTTGCCCAAACTCGATGATCTCCATCTTGTCAGTGTTGATCTTTAAAAAGCTATGGTTCATCCATGTGATGATTTCGTCCAAACAAGTATGGAACTTAATAGCCGTGTCTTCGGGTTGTTTGCTTATTGCAATTATCAGTTGTAAATGATCTGCATATGAAACTAATGCAAATCTGTGTTTCTTGACTAGTTTCGCCAAGGACATGACATAGATATTAAACATGGTTGGTGGCAGTGCTGACCCCTGAGGGACCCCACAGGGCAGGTGAATACCCCCTTACTGCAAGCCCTCCCAGTACAAACTCTGATTTCTATCGTCCAAAAATGACAAAAGGAGAGACAGAGCTGACCCATCAATGCCAACCTCCTGCAGCCTTCGCACTAACCCTGCATGGTTCACGGTGTCGAAGGCTGTCAACAGATCCAATAAAATCAGAACTGCCTTGCCCCCTCTATCTACCACACCTCGGATCTCTTCCGATGCTACAATCAGTGCAGATTCCATAGAATGTTACGATCGAAAGCCATGCTGAGTAGAATCCAGCAGATAATTAGTGTCCAAATACTCGGTTAGTATCTTATTTACTTATTTTTTCAGAATTTTAGCAGCTATGGGCAGGCCGGCTATTGGGTGATAATTCTTGGATTCCATGGGACCTAATGTGGGTTTTTTCAAAATAGGCCTGATCATTGCTTTTTTTCAGCTTGCTGAATGGTATACAACCTTTAGCACGCATTTTTTACAACGCACTACCATTACCACGCATCTATTACAACGCATGCCATTACAACGCAAAGCGCTTTGGGGCGATCTAACATAGGGAATGGGTAGTGAATAGGTTAATTTACTATCCAATAACCTTCCCTAGTGTCCACGGGGACTGGTGTTGGAATAGTAAATTAAACTATTCACTATCCAGCACCCAAACCACTATGCGTTGTAAAGGTATCGCATTGTAAAAAATGCGTGGTAATGGTATGCGTGGTAAAAGTGTGCGTGCTAACATCATACATCCAAATGCATGACCGTGGCCGGGCACGGATCTTTAGTTGAGCCCGATCTGATTGAGAGGAGAGATTGATATGTCTCTTCTTCTGTAATACCTGGAAAGCATGTTAGCCTGGAGTTTATAGTACCTGCCTCTACAGATGGACAATCCAGTGTATCCTGCCCAGGGAATGGGCAAACTCAGTAATAAAAGCAAGGCCAGTGGTGAGTACAAAGTGCAAAGTAGTCACATTTGTGCATGAGAATCTGTACAGGGAATGGGCAAATTCAGTAATAAACAGCAATGCCCGTGGCCAGTCAAAGGTGCAGTGTAGGTACATGAGATCCTGCACAGGGAATGGGCAAATTCAGTAAGAAGAGCAAGGCCAGTGGCCAGTCCAAGGTGCAGAGTAGGTACATGAGATCCTGCGCAAGGAATAGGCAAGTACAGTAGTAAACATCAAGGCCAGTGGGTTGTGGTAATAAACATAAAGATACAAAAAAAGGGGGGAGGTAGAGGAAAAAACAGCTAGGTTTGCCCTCCACAGCCTAGTATACGTAAAAAACAATCTGAAAGAATCAGATCAAGAGAACCTAGCTGACAGTATGAGACACTTCCAGAATGGGATATGTCTCTAGGAAGACAAGTGGGGCAAGGGGAAAAAAACTTTTTTTCTTTAGTCCCCTCACTCACCGGAGTTTCTTCACGGTGACATGCTTCATCATAGGGGCTTCCCAACCCGCTGCGGGTTGAGGCGTGCTACGACTAACGGTATTGCGTAGGAGCACTTTTAATTGTAGACTATGTGTCGTGTCATGTGAAAAAAGGGAAAGTGAGTGGAGTGGTGCAGGTTAAAAATATCCTACTAGTGAGCTAAACAAACTTTATTCATGCACCTAGCGGATACATTAAAAGTGGGGTGGTTTACTAGGTGTGCTGGTTCTATTATGAAAAACAGGACCCTTGTAAAAAAGTCAACTAGTTTCGAGCTGTACCCCACAGCTCTTCTTCAGGACGTCTCAGGGTCCAGCCCTGTGAGTGCCACTCCAAAAAGGTGAAAAGTATGCCTATTTTAGTATAAAATTATACATACAATTTATCTGCAATTCAATGGCATATCTGTTGGAAAAGAAAAATTTCAAATATTATAGGCTCAAAGCGTTTCTTTTCTTATACTGTGCATTGAGAAAGAAGTGAGTCGATAAGATCGAGGTTAAAACAGTCTTGTGGTGCTCATAGAAATGAGCTTTGTGTCCATAGAAAAGGAAATTATTTAGACTTGCACCAATTTTACATGCACCGTTAAAAATTGTGTATTCCTAAATATCGGAACACCGAGTGTAACACAATGTAGGAATATATACATTCAAACCACAAAAATAGTGCAGTGCCTATATACAACACAGAACACAAATATCACAACAAAGAGGAAAACATAAGTTTTTATAAAGCTATACTGGGCCTCATGGTCAATCGCGGGAAAGGATATGGAGTCCACGTAAACACCTGTATGGTGGAGTCATCGTGGGTTACTTGGGTCTTACCAAGTTGTTTCGGGTGTACCTTGTATTTCAAACGTGGTCGTCACAACAACTCCATGTGGCTATCTGAAAAAGAAGGATCTTACTTGTTACGAGACTCTTTCTAGTCGGAAAACCTACTCGGCTTCCCTCGAGACCGGCAGACGCCGTCTCCGTCTCGCGGGTTCTATATCAAGCTTCCCAGGTCGTGGTCCGGCTTCCGGTGGGTAGCTAGACCGCGAATGCTCATCCAAGATGGCCGTTTGTTTTGGAACAGAACGGCTGCCATCATTGAATACTCGCGATGATAATAAATCGACAGACAGACAACGTAAACACAGTGGGACTCGAGATCATTTATTAAAAATGTTCATTTTACGATCTTTCTATGTAGGGGTGAAAAGATAGGACTATCATGCGGTGGTCATGCACGAGGGGTGTACTGATGGTATTACAATTAAGACTCTTAATGTTCTTATGATTGTCTAGCCAGAAGGCCCCAAGGGATGGTATCATTTAATCCATTAGTATCAGTTTTCAATTTGTACACCCAACGTTGTTCTTTTTCCAGAAGACGTTGTTCCAGGTTGTCCTGTCCATGTAGTTTGTCAAGAATCACCCACTTCATATCATTTGGTGTATGGTTGCATTCAATGAAATGGGATGTCATTTTGGTCGTGTTCTTTTTTCGTCTTATATTGCTTCCGTGTTCCACTATCCTGATACTGGCCTTTCTGGTTGTCATACCGATGTAGTGTAGGTTACAATTACAAGTAATCATATATACTACACCCGAAGTATTACAATTGGTGAAGTTTTTGATTTTCCATGTCATGTTGTTGTTGAATGTTATTTTTTTCGGGGTGCTACAGTCTCCGCATGGATAATGTCCTGTGGGTACAGTACTGATTGTTCTTTGTTCTTTGTTTTGAATTCTTGTTTTCTACTTTCGGGCGAGTATGGACGAGGTAGTCTTTCAGATTTTTTCCTCTCTTATGACTAAACATGGGTTGAGGTATATCTAGATTCCCACAGTTCAGAGTGCGCCAGTGTTTTTTGATAATTTTAGTTACTTTGTTAGAGGCAATGTTGTAGGTGGTAATACATATTGGTCTCTTCTCTGATGAATCCTTGATTACTTTTGGTTCCAATAGTGCCTCTCTATTGTTGTTGGCCACTCGTTTTTTTGCTTTTCTTACCAGATTCACTGGGTATTGTCTGTCCAGCAGTTTTTTTGTAAGGTCATTGGCTTGTTGGTTGAATGCTTCTTTAGAACTGCAGTTGCGCCTTAGTCTTAAAAACTGACCAAAGGGTAGGTTCTCTTTTAGATGTCTCGGATGGAAACTATCGAAAACTAGAAGGCAATTTCTTGCAGTTGGTTTAAAGTGAGTGGTTGTGTTGAGGGAATCTCCACTGGCCATGATGTTTAAGTCCAAAAACACTAGATGTGACCTACTCATAGTGTATGTAAACTTAAGGAATGGATCTTGCTGGTTTAGCCATATTAGAAAGTCTTGTGCCTCTATCTCCGTGCCTTCCCAAATGAGTAGGACATCATCGATGTACCTTTTCCAAAGACTCACATGTTGTCTATGAGGATTCATGTCATTAAGGATTTTTCGTTTTTCTAGTTGGTGAACATACAACCCCGCTACGCTCGGCGCAAATGTACTCCCCATGCTGGTTCCATGGGACTGCCGAAATAGGGTTTCTTCAAAGCGGAAGACATTTTCTCTTAAGGCGAGAAGACAGCATTCAAGAACGACATGGCGAGGTGTTTGGTACTTCCATACTTGTTCGAACAGGACATCTTCCAATATTTGTAGAGCCTCAGCATGGGGTAAACTTGTATAAAGACTTTCCACGTCTAATCCAATCAGTCCCATGGAACCAGCATGGGGAGTACATTTGCGCCGAGCGTAGCGGGGTTGTATGTTCACTCACACAGTCTTCACACCCCACATAGTGTGACTGATCACGTGTACTAACTCCTGGGTAAGGAGGACCCAAATGATGTGATAGTGGTGGTACAGAACGGCAACTGATGGGAAAAATTCCTACCCTGGTTGCATGTTGAGCATATGAGTAGTTGAATGGTTTTCACACATGAATAATACACAATCTAACCTGTAAGTCATATGGTGGTCAGTCTAGAGCAAAAACACTCAGTTGTGACTCCTGGATACCTTTTGTTGTAGTAAGTCAGATAGTAGGGGCATGTGTCCAGTTCAGAGTCGTAAAACTAGCCCTTAGACCCTCATTTATACAGTGTGTTTTGTGATTGAGTACAGCCTCGGCTGTGGGTCTCTTTTTTGAAAATAACAGACATACAATTCTTTTTGTCTGTTTTGAAGCTCTGTCTTGACTTTGTCTCGATTATAGAACACTCCCCTTTCTGTTGTAAACTTGGCAAGTACTTGTGCGTCAAACATTCACAATGGCTTCAAATAGTGGTCTGGCTTTTGAAGAAGCAGAGATTCAGAACATTCTGGATGAGAACCCCAGTTTATTGGAGAATATCCCCCTTGCAATAAGCACCACAGATGAGGGTTGGAACAAGATCTTGATTTTGAAAAAATCCCATTCAAGAACTACAGTACACGGTATAACCATGGCACAATATCTACATGGGAATTGTGCACCGTCAGGACTAATCGTGACCAATACACCAAGACTTTTCTTAGATGATAAGGACTTTCTGAAAGATTGGTCATTGATTGCCTGGCGGTGTACTAGGGACTGGCTAGTCCTTATTATAAAAACTGCCAAACGTGTAGCTGATAAGATCCTAGTTGAGATACAACTCTTAGAAGGTAAAATCAAGGCTACTTTAAAAACTCCTGCCTTTAAATCCGGGCAAGATGACACCAACAAGAAAAACACTGAATTTAAAGAATCTATTCTCTTCACAAAAATTGAGAAATTTAAAAAAGATCTAGCTAAATTCTCTAGTGAAAAAGTGTACCCATACACTAGTGATTCATATGTAGCCCCGACATTCAATCAAAGTGGAGGTCGAAGAGGCTCTAGTTATGCAACCTCAAGCTCTGACGATAACTCCAGTGACTCTGAAACATCCCAACGTGGCAATGGACGCCCCTTTAAGGGACGTGGCAACAGAAGAGGACGCAGAGGTAATTTCAATAACTTTGGCCAGAATCAGTTCCAACCATTTTGGCAACCAGGTCCATGGATGTATGGCCCAAACTTTCCCCAAATGGGACCACCTTTCTTCCCTCCCCAGATGCAACAAACCCAAGGACAGCAGCCTTTTTTTAGGGTTTGGCCAGAGGACCAACAGAGGAAGAAGAAGACAGGGACAAGGATCCCAAGTCCGATGGACAACGCCGGTACAACAACCGACAATGGACTTGAGGAGTGGCAGAAAGATCCCACAGGACGGAGCGGGGACGAGCGGAACAACCGACCAACCAGTCTCGTGATCAATCTGAGCTCCCACTCACTGTCTAATGAAGAAGAAAACCTTCTCAACCGTGGGTTGGGTTTTGTGGCAACCCACGAGGGTGATCAATTCAACACTCAAGTTGAAATCTCCAAACTATTCAGGAAGGTTAGACTCCACTACTTCTTTGCGAAACAGAACCCTGGAGAAAATACAGAATCTGTCGTCAACCCTGGTCTTAAAAAACCGTCGACCTTTAATCCCACGACTATTGGATTACCTACCAGAGTCCAAACTTTTGAAGAGGCAGTGGAAACAGACATCGATTTACTCTTCAAAACAAAGAAATCAAGACCCTTTGTCAATTTACCCAACAAAGAAAGACTAGCCCTGCAGGCCTTAACAACTAATGAAGCAATCGTAATAAAGCCTGCAGACAAAGGCGGTGCAATTGTTATCTTAGACAAAGATACTTACAGACAAGAATGCCTCAGACAACTACAAGATCGAAAGTCCTATCTACCTCTAAAAGACGATCCCACAGAGAGACTGAAGACCAAGATCAGCCAACTAGTGGAAGAGGCAACATCAGAAGGATGGATCACTCCCCAAGAGGGTCAATATCTGTGTACCTCCCATCCATCGATCCCTTATTTCTATTGCCTGCCAAAGGTGCATAAACCGCAGAGACCGCCACCCGGGAGACCAATCATCTCTGGCATTGGATCGGTTTTGGAGCCATTATCCACATTTGTTGACTACTTTCTCAACCCTATTGTCAAAGAGATGCCAACATACCTCAAGGACACGAAAGATATGTTACGACTGCTTCCAAACATAAACTTTGACACCTCTATGGACCTACTCGTGTCTTTCGATGTAGAGTCCTTATATACATCCATTCCTCAAACAGAGACCCTGGAAGTGGTGGGTAACATACTCCAAGAAAGGGATTTACAATCGATAACTCCAGTTGCCTTCATCATGGACCTAGCCGAGCTGGCAATGAAAGAAAATTATTTTAAATTCGAGGATACCATCTACCTCCAGACCTCTGGAACCAGCATGGGCAGCGTTTTCGCGCCCAGTCTGGCGAATCTATATGTCCATGTACTAGAACAGACCAAGATATTGAATCAAGACAATCCCTACTATGTATCGCTTCGTGTTTGGAAGCGGTACATAGACGATATCTTTGTCGTATGGAGAGGCTCTGAGGCCAGCCTATTGGAATTTCACAGTTGGCTAAATAATTGCAAGGAATTCCTGAAATTTACAGTAGAATCCAGCAGAAAAGAACTGCCCTTCTTGGTGTCAAGCCCGCCCTGGTGTCTACACGCTGTTCTCCATTGCCAGGGATAAGATTCAAGAAGTTTCCCTGGTTTTACCGTTCCTGTGGTTGCAGAAACTCATTGATACAGGAACGGTATAGCAGGCTGGTCAAGTCAGCGTTGTGCCGCTCTAGCGCAAGGTTAGCGTTCTAGCCTTTCTCATTTCGAGCGGCCATTTCGTGCGCGCTCTCCCTGAGCACTGCGCACTTCAACCGTCATTTTGAAGCAAGCGGCAGCATTCCGGAGAGTCTCTTCGAGGTTCTCATTCTGGTTGCCGTAATTGTTGGATTTCGTCATTTGGTAAAGACTCTAGCTGTCAGATTCCTCGTATCCTGTCACGGGTCATCCGTGAGACACTGTCACTCCTGTTTAGACCCTTCGCCTCGTCAGTTGTGAGGTAAGAAGCTTCGACAAATTCCTAGCGGATATCTTCCTGTTTTGGTTTCCACGGCAGAGTCCTTCTAGTGCAACCTTTGGATGATAATAGCGCTTGGGACTTCAGAGACTGACAATTGAAATTTGCTTGCTGTGCATAAAGTCCCCGTCTGAACTCAAGTCATATCAGTTCCTTCGCAGCACCTTTGCCTTAGCTGCATAGACCTTTTGAACATTACCTAGCGGCCTCATTCATGAACTCTAGTGTCAAGAGTCATTATCGAGACATCGTTGGGTTAAGGCTTCAGTGCAGCCTACTAATCACCACAGAGACTCAAATATCGAATATATAGCGGAATTCCAGTTTGGAGCTTCTATTCTCTATCCTGCGGACCTTCTTCTTCCTTGAACTGCATATAGTCGGAGAAGTGTTTAGGGGTTATAATATATGCGCATATAGGTTATATCCTTATTCACACAAAGGGAGGTCCTGGCTTCTTCTGGAGTAAAGTCTTCCATCTTCTATCAGCTATTTGAGTCATCTAAAGAGAGCAGCACAATCCACACTCTTATCAGGTATTCCTTGAAACTGTGATGTCACTGAAGAGTAATAAGTCCATGGAAATGTGAACTGTGAATTGTGAACTCCAAGCCTTGAAGGGACGTATTAATGTTTGGTTACTTTTGCAGGTGTCCTCAACACATCGCAATCCTAGACGACACCAGGGTGTGGCAGTCTCTCTTGTTTGTTATCCACTTCCCCTTTCCCTTTTGTTCCTGGGCTCAGAGGATTCTGGGTGCAGGGGTGATTGGGAGTTGGGAACATATCTTCTGAAGACCCCCGCTAGATCGCCCCCACAGACTTCAGGAGTGCAGGTTAGTCCTCTTGACAGATTGAAGTGCCAAAAAGACACATTGTGCCTTCTGTCTGGGCGAGATGGCTGAGGGCTGGGATATGAAGGCTTTGACCTCAGTGCTTGAGAGCATGCAAAAACAGTTGAGTGACACTCAGGAAGAGATTAAGAAGTCTAATCAGGAGACTAGCTATTTACGGCAAAGATTAGACGAGTTAGCTATTAGTCCAAGTCCCAGTTTTGAAAGATCAAAGTTTCAGAGTTTTGCTCCGTCCTCGTCTTCCTCAGAGTTAACTACCCAAGTAGTACATGCCATGTCACCCGCAATTCCTTTAGCTCCTCCAGAGAGGTTTCAAGGGGATCCTCACAAGGCCCAAATTTTTCTGACACAGTGCTCGTTGCACTTTTTGTGCAAACCCATTTTGTTTAAGGAGGACCAGTCCAAAGTGGCTTTTGTTCTGTCTTATCTGAGTGGAGATGCAGCAGCATGGTCTCTACCCTTGGTATCAGCAGATGATCCGGTACTCTACAAGTTCGAAGATTTCAAGGCAGAATTTCTACGCATTTTCGATAGAAGGACCATTTCACAGGCCACCGACAATGAATTGTTGGATTTGAGACAGGGCAATAAGGAGCTAGTAGCTTATATTGCGCAATTTAATCAACTCATCGTAGAGACCAACTGGCCCGCTGCCAAGAGAGCCGCCATTTTCTACAGGGGACTTAAAGATGAGCTCAAGGATGGTCTAGCTCAGATTCCCAAGAGACCAACGGATTTGTCGGAATTAATTGATTTAGTGTTGCATATCGATCAGCGACAGTCAGAAAGGCGGAGTGAAAGACGCAAGGATTTCAGGTCGGTTCCGCCAAGGTTGGATCGAGCTCGAACCGAAGTCAGTAAGAGTCATGAAGGTACTCAGGCTGAGGAACCAATGCAGATCGGATCAGTGCGGGGTCCTCTCAGCATGGAAGAACGAGAGAAGCGTCGAGCAGGCAAGCTGTGCATGTATTGTGGTCAACCGGGCCATTTTGTTCGAGAATGTTCTAAGAGGCCTAAGAAGTCTACGTTGGTAAAAGATCGGCTCCACCAGTAGACGGAGTTTCACTGGTGGAAGCGACACAAGAGTCAGCTCCAAAATTGCAGTCTTTGGCCAACACCTTACAATGTTCTGCACCCCATCTCATTCTGTCCAGTAGAATTCAGTTTGGAGAAGCAGTTCACCAAAATATCTCAATAATGATAGATTCGGGAGCTACTGGAAATTTCTGCGATATTCAATTTGCTAAATCCCTGGGTATCCGATTTGAAAAGAAATTAAAGCCAGAGCCAGTACGAGCTGTGGACGGCACAAATCTGTCTTCCGGGCCTATTGTAGCAGATACGGAGACCATCACGGTGTTTGGTCCAGGGAACCACCGGAGTTTGGTTCGATTCAATTTAATTGACGCTCCACAGTTTCAATTAATTCTTGGTCTGCCTTGGCTCACCGAACATAATCCTAAAATTGATTGGGCCAAGCGCACTCTGGATATGTCATCAGAATATTGTCAAGAACATTGTCAAGCATCTTTTCCGATGGAACTTCATCAGTCCATGTCATCTAGTTTCGCAGATCAAGTTCAAACCATTTGCTCTTTGGAAATTCCGGAGATTCCTGATGAGTACCTTGACTTGAAGGAGGTGTTCAATGAACAGGAGGCGCAGAAGTTACCTCCTCATCGAGTTTACGATTGTCGCATTGAATTGGAGCCAGGAGCGGCGCTTCCGTGCAGTCGCATTTATGCCCTTTCAGAACCAGAGAATGTGCATCTCAAGGAATACATCGAACAACATTTAGCCAATGGATTTATACGGCCATCCCAGTCTCCAGTGTCGTCTCCTCTCTTTTTTATCCCTAAGAAAGATGGATCTTTGCGAACCTGCATAGATTATAGAGCGCTCAATTTGGTCACTAAAAAGAATCGCTATCCTTTGCCCCTCATTTCGGAGCTTTTGGACCAGGTCAAGGAAGCACGTATTTACACAAAACTAGATCTCAGAGGAGCTTACCATTTGGTTCGCATGGCCGAAGGTGAAGAATGGAAGACCGCGTTTCGCACCCGGCTGGGATTATTTGAGTACCAGGTGATGCCTTTTGGGCTCTGTAATGCCCCAGCCGCGTTCCAGCACTTTGTAAACGACATTCTTCGGGAATATCTGGATCGTTTTGCAGTTGTGTACATAGACGACATTTTAATTTTCTCAAACAGTCGAGAAGAGCATGTGAGTCATGTACGAGCCATTCTTGAAAGACTACTTGAGAATCAGCTATTTGTGAAGTTAGAAAAGTGTGTTTTCCATTCGTCCAAAGTAGAGTTTCTGGGCTTCATTCTGTCTCCTGAAGGGGTGTCTATGGATGACACCAAATTGCAAGCCATAAGGGGTTGGCCAGCTCCTCGATCAGTCAAGGAGATACAAAGTTTCCTTGGATTTGCAAATTTTTACAGACGATTCATTCATGATTTTTCAAGTAAAGTGAGTCCCATAACTAAATTGTTGCGGAAGAACGAAAAATTTGTGTGGGGGCCGGCAACGGAAGAGGCTTTTCAATCTTTGAAAGAGGCATTCACCACAGCACCTATCCTTCAGCACCCTGATTTGAATGTTCCCTTTTTTGTGGAGGCTGATGCTTCGAATTTAGCTATTGGAGGAATTTTATCTCAGCGACATAAGAACACTGGTCAGCTTCATCTGGTTGCCTATCATTCACGTAAACTCACCCCTGCAGAGATTAACTATTCAATTGCTGATAAGGAGTTATTAGCGGTGAAGGACACATTTCAGGTTTGGCGACATTATCTTCTGGGAGCCAGACATCCCATTACAGTTTTCACTGATCACAGAAATCTCCAGTTTCTGATGTCCGCTCGAACTTTAACTCCTCGGCAATTGAGGTGGTCTCTTTTCTTTGCAGACTATGATTTTGTCCTAACATATAAGCCCGGAGCAGCAAATGCAAAAGCAGACGCCTTGTCCCGGTTGGAGTTTGGAAGCGAGGCTGAGCACCAGGCGAAGAGTTTTGTTATCCCTACCGAAAAGATTGTGGCCACCTCTGTGGAAGATGATTTGGAAGACAGAATTCGTGTGGATTTCTCCCAAAAGAAGTTTGAAAATTGGGATACAGAGGGTCCTGACCGAGAAATCAAGGAAGGAAAACCTTATCAGTCTGGAAAGGTGTTTGTTCCCAGCGAAGATCTTCGAGTAAGAATAATTCAGCAGTTTCATGACCATCTATTAGCCGGCCACAAGGGAGTTGCAAAGACTTTGGATTTGATCAAGAGAGAATTCTTTTGGCCGGGCATGGAAGCTCAGGAAAGACAGTTCATAGCCACTTGTGAGCAATGTGTCAAAGGAAAAGTCATGAGACAACTCCCACAAGGTTTACTCCAACCCATTCCAGTGGCCCCATCTCCCTGGCATACCATCTCCATGGATTTTATTGTTGACCTCCCCTCCAGTCAAGGGAGTACAACCATTTGGGTGGTGGTGGATCAGTTTTCTAAAATGAGCCACTTCATTCCGTTAAAGTCCCTACCGACAGCTCCTCAGTTAGCGGAATTGTTTGTCCAACATGTGGTCAGGTTACATGGTATTCCAAAGGTTGTGATCTCGGACCGTGAACCCCAATTTGTGTCCCGTTTTTGGAGGTCTTTTCTAAAAGGAATGGGGGTGGACTCTCGTCTGTCTACCAGTTTTCATCCAGAAACGGATGGACAGACCGAGCGGGTGAATCAAGATTTGGAGCAATATCTCCGTTTGTACCTTATGGATCGGGAAGGCGATTGGCCTTCCTTACTTAGTACTGCGGAATTTGCTTACAATAACTCAGTCCATTCTGCCACAGGTTTCTCCCCGTTCTTTTTAAATTCTGGGAGGCATCCTAACATGAGGGTAGGTAAGGTCGATATTGAGGTTCCGGCTGCCCAAGAGGTTCTTTCTAATTTACAACAATCTTATCAGTTGGCCTTTTCTAATCTTTCTAAGGCTAAGGCTAATTATAAGAGGTCAGCAGATCGAAAAAGAAGGGACAGTCCTCAGTTAAAATCGGGAGATTTGGTCTGGATTTCTACTAAACACATGCGACTTGGGGGGAATAAGAAGTTCCAACCTAGGTTTGTGGGCCCTTTCCCGGTGGAAAAAATGATAAACCCTGTCAGTGTAAGAGTCTCCCTTCCCAGTACTATGAAAATCCATCCCACTTTTCATGTTTCCTTGGTCAAGAAAAGTCCGCCTCACCTACGGCGGGAAGCCCCTCCAGTACCAATATCAATCCAGTCTTCTGAAGAGTTTGAGGTTAAAAGAATTCTAGATTCCAAGCTGAAGAGGGGTAGATTGTTCTACTTAGTGGACTGGAAAGGTTATGGTCCCGAGGAAAGATCGTGGGAGCCTAGCTGTAACGTTCATGCCCCCAGATTAGTGGCAGCATTCCACAAGACGTTCCCTTTGAAACCTGGAAGGGGGGTTTTGGTGGGGGGTACTGTCAAGCCCGCCCTGGTGTCTACACGCTGTTCTCCATTGCCAGGGATAAGATTCAAGAAGTTTCCCTGGTTTTACCGTTCCTGTGGTTGCAGAAACTCATTGATACAGGAACGGTATAGCAGGCTGGTCAAGTCAGCGTTGTGCCGCTCTAGCGCAAGGTTAGCGTTCTAGCCTTTCTCATTTCGAGCGGCCATTTCGTGCGCGCTCTCCCTGAGCACTGCGCACTTCAACCGTCATTTTGAAGCAAGCGGCAGCATTCCAGAGAGTCTCTTCGAGGTTCTCATTCTGGTTGCCGTAATTGTTGGATTTCGTCATTTGGTAAAGACTCTAGCTGTCAGATTCCTCGTATCCTGTCACGGGTCATCCGTGAGACACTGTCACTCCTGTTTAGACCCTTCGCCTCGTCAGTTGTGAGGTAAGCCGCTTCGACAAATTCCTAGCGGATATCTTCCTGTTTTGGTTTCCACGGCAGAGTCCTTCTAGTGCAACCTTTGGATGATAATAGCGCTTGGGACTTCAGAGACTGACAATAGAAATTTGCTTGCTGTGCATAAAGTCCCCGTCTGAACTCAAGTCATATCAGTTCCTTCGCAGCACCTTTGCCTTAGCTGCATAGACCTTTTGAACATTACCTAGCGGCCTCATTCATGAACTCTAGTGTCAAGAGTCATTATCGAGACATCGTTGGGTTAAGGCTTCAGTGCAGCCTACTAATCACCACAGAGACTCAAATATCGAATATATAGCGGAATTCCAGTTTGGAGCTTCTATTCTCTATCCTGCGGACCTTCTTCTTCCTTGAACTGCATCTAGTCGGAGAAGTGTTTAGGGGTTATCATATATGCGCATATAGGTTATATCCTTATTCACACAAAGGGAGGTCCTGGCTTCTTCTGGAGTAAAGTCTTCCATCTTCTATCAGCTATTTGAGTCATCTAAAGAGAGCAGCACAATCCACACTCTTATCAGGTATTCCTTGAAACTGTGATGTCACTGAAGAGTAATAAGTCCATGGAAATGTGAACTGTGAATTGTGAACTCCAAGCCTTGAAGGGACGTATTAATGTTTGGTTACTTTTGCAGGTGTCCTCAACACATCACAATCCTAGACGACACCAGGGTGTGGCAGTCTCTCTTGTTTGTTATCCACTTCCCCTTTCCCTTTTGTTCCTGGGCTCAGAGGATTCTGGGTGCAGGGGTGATTGGGAGTTGGGAACATATCTTCTGAAGACCCCCGCTAGATCGCCCCCACAGACTTCAGGAGTGCAGGTTAGTCCTCTTGACACTTGGATCTCCTTATAGTGGCAACAGATGATGGGTTAACAACAGAGCTGTATAGGAAACCCATGGCATGTAATGCGCTCCTCAATTTTGAAAGTTGTCATCCCAGAGCCCTCAAGGAAAACCTGCCCTTTGGGCAGTTCCTGAGGCTCAAGAGGAACTGCTCCACTAAAGAAGCTTTTGAGAAACACTCAGAGACACTTTCTGAATATCTGCAAGAAAAAAAGTATCCTGCAAAGATCATCCGCCAATCCAAGAAAAGGGCGTCAAACAACAACAGTGACGCCCTACTGGACATTGCTATCCCAAAAGAAAAAACTAAAAGGATGACATTTGTGAATACTTTTCACACAAAATCGAATGAGGTTCGGAAAATCATAACCAAACACTGGTCCATTCTGAACACTAGTGGAGACACTTTACCTCCACCCCTATTTGCTTTTAAGAGAGGACCCAACATAAAAGACCACCTGGTCCACACTAGACCAAAAAACAAATCATCCAGACAAGTCGGCACCCTGTGGGATCTGCCTCCGGTACAGGGACACCATCCTTGCGGTAATTGTTCGGCATGTCCTCAAACAACTAAGTCCACCAGTGTTGACATCGGAACCATGCGCCCATGGCAACAGTGCAAGTTCACCAATTGCAACAGTGAGAACACCATCTATATGATCACTTGCCCATGCTCCAAGAGGTACGTGGGCATGACAACTCGAAAAACTAAAATAAGAATTGGTGAACACAAGAGTACTGTCCGATGCCGCAAACAAGCGCCACGCTTAACAGCTCACTTCCTGGAAAAGGGACACAGTCCTAGTGACTTCAAATGGACCATATTGGAACAGCCTACCATACCGGACCACTGTCCTGATGTAGGCAAGTTTCTGTTTAGAATTGAACAGAAATGGGTCTACAAACTGAACAGTGACAAGGAGGGTCTGAATGAACCGATACCATGGATGTCATTATAACTGGGTCTGATCCTGTCCGTAAACAAATTGGTGGAATTATATCTCTATTTGAAAGAGACATACTCTCTTTTACAACAAAACAAAAATCTAGAACTACTGACTTTCTTCGGCTTTTTTGAAAGGAAACTGCGATTCCCAGCACACACCATACCTGCTCGTCAAGCTTCATTGATATACCCGCCCTTTTCTCTCGTTCGGTGCCTCCCCAGAATAGCCCAGAGGGACGTTGGGAGACACCGACGGAGAAGTGAGTGTGTGAGAGGTCTTTACTGGCAGTGATGCCGGCCACATAAACGATAATACCTCGCTACGATCTCGTGGCTTTCTAAGCTTAAACGCCCGAGCATGTCACTAGAAAACGCCCCTACCGAGTCTCGGGTGTAGACGTGGCAAAGGGTACAGCGTTTACATAATTACATACTTATAACGAGAGATTGTTCACCTACTTAGTCTTTTTCCTGTACCATTAGCAAAGAGCTTTGACAAATAGACTTACCTGTTTAAATTTAAAATATAAGAATCAGCATTTCTTGCCTTGTTTTACTGAATGGGTTGAGTGTCTCTATGATTGTATTTTGCTAACAGAGCGGTGCTCCTTATTTACCTGAGCTGCAGCCAGGTGAGGTGAGGCGCCATCCCCACAAATATTGGGTGAGTGTTATCATGTTCACTAAAAATGTATATACGTGACCACAGGAATAGCGCAACTTTGGGAGTGCATTCTTTGATATATGTTGTTTTTCTCTTTTCTTTTTCCTTATCCATATAACTTTCCTAGATTGTGGTGGAGAATCAACACCTGACCCTCAGGTGAAATTTTTCCCTTTTATTCCTTTAATTCTTTATCACTTAATCATGCAAGCAGTAGCAACATCTAGGTCCTGATGAATGCATAGGAAACCTTCCGTTTATATGCAGAAACATGTCGACCACTTGCCAGTAGATATTTTGTCAAATCTACTTTTCACTTGTTTTTAGACTTGGGGGTCTGAGAGAAACTAATAAAGCACTTATTCTACTCAGTTCCTCCTAATTTTACTCACTTCCACTCTTTTTCACTGCACTGCTTTCTTTCAGCTGTAACTATCATTTCAACACCATATCGATACCACCCGAAAAACAAACAACATCGGTCTCCTCACTCACACAGTCTTCACACCCCACATAGTGTGACTGATCACATGTACTAACTCCTGGGTAAGGAGGACCCAAATGATGTGATAGTGGTGGTACAGAACGGCAACTGATGGGAAAAATTCCTACCCTGGTTGCATGTTGAGCATATGAATAGTTGAATGGTTTTCACACATGAATAATACACAATCTAACCTGTAAGTCATATGGTGGTCAGTCTAGAGCAAAAACACTCAGTTGTGACTCCTGGATACCTTTTGTTGTAGTAAATCAAAAACTTCACCAATTGCAATACTTCGGGTGTAGTATATATGATTACTTGTAATTGTAACCTACACTACATCAGTATGACAACCAGAAAGGCCATTACCAGGATAGTGGAAAATAGAAGCAATATAAGACGAAAAAAGAACACGACCAAAATGACATCCCATTTCATTGAATGCAACCATGCACCAATGATATGAAGTGGGTGATTCTTGACAAACTACATGGACAGGACAACCTGGAACAACGTCTTCTGGAAAAAGAACAACGTTGGGTGTACAAATTGAAAACTGATACTAATGGATTAAATGATACCATCCCTTGGGGCCTTCTGGCTAGACAATCATAAGAACATTAAGAGTCTTAATTGTAATACCATCAGTACACCCCTCGTGCATGACCACCGCATGATAGTCCTATCTTTTCACCCCTACATAGAAAGATCGTAAAATGAACATTTTTAATAAATGATCTCGAGTCCCACTGTGTTTACGTTGTCTGTCTGTCGATTTATTATCATCGCGAGTATTCAATGATGGCAGCCGTTCTGTTCCAAAACAAACGGTCATCTGGGATGAGCATTCGTGGTCTAGCTACCCACCGGAAGCCGGACCACGACCTGGGAAGCTTGATATAGAACCCGCGAGACGGAGACGGCGTCTTCCGGTCTCGAGGGAAGCCGAGTAGGTTTTCCGACTAGAAAGAGTCTCGTAATAAGTAAGATCCTTCTTTTTCAGATAGCCACATGGAGTTGTTGTGACGACCGCGTTTGAAATTAGGCATGGGCGGAAAATCCGTTCCGCTCGCGGATTTTGCGGATTTTCGGGAAATCCGCAATCCGCGAGATTTGCGAATTTCCTGAAAAATCCGCAAATCCGCGAGCAGCGGATTTTGCTCGCACTGCTCGCACTGTTCGCGTGAGTTCGCGCCCCGCGAATAAGTGCGAAATTGCAGAAATACGATTTTAGCAAAACTGAAAGTAACTACTTACCAGGTTCAAAAGTTCAGGCTCATCATTAGTAGCCATTTCCTGTAGTGCTTCCTGAGGGGCCCCTCCAGAGTTCAGTTGCCAGTTGAAACTATTATGTGACCCTGCTCTGAACCTCAGAATAGTTACACATATGCCACAAAGGTCCTGAATTACAGCTAAGGGAGACAAGCAGGAGCCAGGCTGGAAGTTAAAATCCATTAATCAGCCCCTAATTCATTATTGTCAGTTGGGGCAGGGCAGGTGTTGTAACTAATTTTGCAACAATGAAAGCACTTAGCAAGTGCAAAAGATCACTAATCAGGGCGCACTAAGGAAGCAGGTGCCAGCTAAAAAAATATTCTGTGACACATTAATCAGCCCCAAATTAATTCAGGTCACTTGAGGCAGGGAAGGTGTGCTTTGCTTTGCCAAAAATAATGTACACTGGACAACCAGAGGGTGTGGTGATGAAACAGAGGGTGGCATGGGTGGGCCAGAGGGTGGCATGAGTAGTCAGAGAGTGGCAGTGGTGACAGAGAGTGGCAGTGATGAAGAAGAGTGTCCCAAACAGGTTGGACACGTAGAAACAACAAGTTCGCAAAACTTGCGACCCGACAGGTAAGTTCGCAAATTGCGAAATTGTAAAAACCCTCGCGAACTAGCAGAAACACGGGCGAACACAAAAAAAAAAAAAATCCGCAAATTCGCGGGAATTCGCGGATTTTGCGGATTGCGAGTTTGCAAATCCGCAAATTCGCGGATTGCCAATCCGCAAAATCCGCTCATGCTTATTTGAAATACACGGTACACCCGAAACAACTTCGTAAGACCCAACTAACCCATGATTACTCCACCATACAGGTGTTTACTTGGACTCCATATCCTTTCCCGCAATTGACCATGAGGCCCAGTATAGCCTTATAAAAACGTATGTTTTCCTCTTTGTTGTGATATTTGTGTTCTGTGTTGTATATAGGCACTGCACTATTTTTGTGGTTTGAATGTATATATTCCTACATTGTGTTACACTCGGTGTTCCGATATTTAGGAATACACGATTTTTAACAGTGCATGTAAAATTGGTGCAAGTCTAAATAATTTCCTATTCAATGGACACAAAGCTCATTTCTATGAGCACCACAAGACTGTTTTAACCTCGATCTTATCGACTCACTTCTTTCTCAATGCACAGTACAAGAAAAGAAACGCTTTCAGCCTATAATATTGGAAATTTTTCTTTTCCAACAGATACGCCATTGAATTGCAGATAAATTGTATGTATAATTTTATACTAAAATAGGCATACTTTTCACCTTTTTGGAGTGGCACTCACAGGGCTGGACTCTGTGATGTCCTGAAGAAGAGCTGTGGGGTACAGCTCGAAACTAGTTGACTTTTTTACTAGGGTCCTGTTTTTCATAATAGAACCAGCCCACCTATTAAACCACCCCACTTTTAATGTATCCGCTAGGCGCATGAATAAAGTTTGTTTAGCTCACTAGTAGGATATTTTTAACCCGCACCACTCCACTCACTTTCCCTTTTTCACATGACACGACAATTAAAAGTGCTCCTACGCAATACCGTTAGTCGTAGCACGCCTCAACCCGCAGCGGGTTGGGAAGCCCCTATGATGAAGCATATCACCGTGAGGAAACTCTGGTGAGTGAGGGGACTAAAGAAAAAAAGTTTTTTTCCCCTTGCCCCACTTGTCTTCCTTGAGACATATCCCATTCTGGAAGTGTCTCATACCGTCAGCTAGGTTCTCTTGATCTGATTCTTTCAGATTGTTTTTTACGGATAAACATCAATTGCACAGGGAAGGGGCAAACTCAATAATAAAAGCGAGGCTAGTGGCCAGTACATAGAGCAAAGTAGGCACATGTGTGCATGAGAACTTGCACTGGGAATGGGAAAACTCAGTAATAAACAGCAAAGCCAGTGGCAAGTCCAAGGTCAAGAGTAGGTACCTAATGTCCTGCATAGGAAATGGGCAAAATCAGTAATAACAGCAAAGCCAGGTGCCAGTCCAAGGTGCAGAGTAGGTACATGAGATCCTGCCCAGGGAATGGGTAAACTCAGTAATAAAAGCAAGGCCAGTGGGCAGTACAAAGTGCAAAGTAGGCACATGTGTGCAACAGAACCTGCACAGGGAATGGGCAAACCCAGTAATAAAAAGAAAGGCAAGTGGCCAGTCCAAGGTACAGAGTGGGTACATGAGATCTTGCCCAGGGAATGGGCAAACTCAGTAATAAGAGCAATGCCAGTGGCAAGTAAAAAGTTCAAAGTAGTCACATGTGTGCATGAGAATTTGCTCAGGGAATGGGAAACTTCTGTAATAAACTGCAATGCCTGTGGCCACTCCAATGTGCAGAGTACGTAGATGAGATCCTGCACAGGGAATGGGCAAATTCAGTAATTATAGCAAGGCCGGTGGCCAGTCCAATGTGCAGAGTAGGTACATGAGAAATTGCACAGGGAATGGGCAAACTCAATAATAAAAGCGAGGCTCGTGGCCAGTACAAAGTGCAAAGTATGCACATGTGTGAATGAGAACTTGCACCGGGAGTGGGCATACTCAGTCATAAACATAAAGGCCAGTTGCCGGTTCAAGGTGCAGAGTAGGTACATGAGGTGCTGAACAAGGAATGGGCAAACACACTGATAAACAGCAAGGACAGTGGCCAGTTCAAGGTGCAGAGTAGGTACATGAGATCCTGCACAGGAAATGGGCAAACTCAGTAATAAACAGCTAGGCCAGTGGCCAGTACAAAGTGCAAAGTAGGCATATGTGTGCATGAGAACCTGCACAGGGAATGGGCAAAATCAGTATTAAACAGCAAGGCCAGTGGCCAGCCCAAGGTGCAGAGTAAGTACACGAGATCCTGCACAGGGAATAGGCAAACTCAGTATTAAACAGAAAGACCAGGGGCCAGTCCAAGGTGCAGAGTAGGTACATGTGATCCTGCACAGGGAATGGGTGAGACTGAACACTGCCAGGGTCAGCAACACAGCTAGAGTGATAACAATGGGCAGTCCAGGCACCGCTGTGGGAGAGACTGGTGTGTGAAGGGGGACTCTGACTCATATTTGGCTGTCCTTTGGACTGGGAGGTGGCTGAGTGTTGGGCCAGTCGGAGGACTGAACCTGGGAGATAGAGGACCAGCTGAGGATGAGGCATCAGTGGCTTTGGGAGCCGGAGGGCTGCTTGGACCGGGTGGTGTGGTAGCACGAGGAGGTGGAGTCATGCTGCTGTGAGAGACAGTGTGTTTCGGAGATTGTGGAGGGGTGTCTTTCCACTTCTTGGGTACTCGATAACCAAAAACTGTCTTGGCAGGAATGGTAAGTAGTGTGGATAGGCACACTCTCCACAAAAACTGCATCAGGTGCAGCTGGTGGGCCTCCCTCTGGGAACCTGCTAAACCCGAAGGTACCCCTGGCCTGAATGTGCCTTTTCCCTTCCACCACCTATTTATCAGGTGACCCCCCAACACTGACCTCCTTTCTGTGCATCACAGCGGTCTGGATGGGAGTAGAGGTTGTCGGTGAATCTGCCTTAGCTGGATTTTTCTGTGGACCCTTAGCAGCTACCAGCTTCACAGCGGGAACAGGAACTGACTGCTTTTCTTTGTGAGACGCTTTTGGGACAGGAGAGTCCTTGACTGGGGATGCCTCTGAGGCATGTAAGTCTGAGGCCTGCTTCTTGACTTTATGCCCCTGAGTATCACCTGAAGGGCTTTTGGCTTTGCACTCTGGGGTGGCTTTGGTGTTTTTTGGGGATACTGACTGCGCTCTGGCCCGCTCGGGCTGCTGCTATTTTGTGCTGCGTGTGCTGTATCTTGAGTATGAGGTCATTGGTGTGTGGTCACTCTCGTCAGATGTAGCCACTGGCAGGGGGGTTGCCAAAGGGACAGGAGCTGGACTCTTAGCCTATGACAGCTGAATGGCTGCCTTCACTGTGAAGGACTTAGGGGCATATGCATCAATCTAGGATTTTGCATTTCCTAAATAGCGAAAATTAAGGAATCGCTATTTAGGAATTGCAAAATCCTATGCATCAAGAAATCCTAAAATTATTTAGGATTTCTTAAATTTCGGAATTTGCGATTCCTTAATTGCGAATCGCAATTAAGGAATGGCATTACATTGATTCCTATGGGCCTAGAGGCCCATAGGAATCAATGCCGTTTTGCATTTCTTTTTTTAGGAATCGCAATTTGTTGATGCATTGCAAGGGTGCAGAGGGGGGTCCAAAGAACCCCCCCCCCATCACCCCTGAAATGTATTTTAAAGTGCATGTTTCACACACACATGTCCTAAGGACATGTGTGTCTGTAACATGAAACTTTTCAAAATGCATTTTTGTGCTTTTTGAAACAATTTTGCAAATTAACACGAGGGTCAACCTCGTGTTAATTTGCACTTCCTATTTCAAAATTCGCATTTTTTTTACAAATGATGCATTGCATTTAAGGAATCGCACAAATGCGATTCCTTAAATGCATTTGTATTTTTAGGAAATGCAAAAAAAACGAATTTTGAAAAAATGTTTCATGCATCAGGAAGCGCAAACGGACGAATTTACTGATTCGCACCATTTGCACTTCCTAAATAGGTTGATGCATGTGCCCCAAAGACTGGACAGTCCGGTGTAGCCATCCACGTCTGAATGAATGCCCTCTATGAAGGGAACTACCTGTGCCAGCTTTTTTTCATGGTCTAGGAAGGCACTGAGGAGAGTTGTCTGACCCACACACAGCTGGCACAAAAGGTCTACAGCCTCAACACTGATGGCAGCAGGGGAGACTGGGGCAGGCGCAGCGTTGCCTGGGATGAGTGACAATCTTCCCTTCTTATTGGTGCGAGTACGTGCAGCACTAGTGTAAGTAGTTAGGAGGGTGGGTACTGAGTGATGTGTAGTTGAAGAGGAGGCAGAGTTCCCAATCCATGTGCCTGCCAATATAGATGTGTCACTGCTGGTGTCAGATGGCATTGAAGTTGGTGTCTCTGGCTGTAATTGCTCAGGCAGACTCTTGTCCCCCTCTGAGGCGCTGGTCACATCAGTGTACTCGTGTGTAGTAGTCATGCTTGATGCCTCACCACTGGTGTCCATCCCCTGTCTTTCTGTGCCCACAGTAGATGCTGCAAGAGACAGAGATGTAGAGACGTAGGGTCAATTCAGTGGCACTAAAACAAACATCATATGCAAGCAAAGCACTAAACAAGATGATGATATCCCCATGTTGCACACCACCCTGTGCAGTAACATTGTGCTATCTCAATTCAAAAGTCGAATTTTGTGTGTCATCATGCAAACTTGCTGAGAGTGACCAATGTGATTACCACACTGCCAAATAGCCTGCCCGTGGCTCTGTGTAACCAGACATACAGATCCCTCTGAGCATACCTGGGGCCCTTAGGGGGAAAATGATGTACCTCCCAACATGTTGCCTCAGTCACATCTAGAGGCAGCAGAAGGGGACAACATAGATACAGACTCCAAAATATCAGTCAACAATGGCCATACCATCCACCATGTCGTACTTTGGGGAACAACTACAGTTGGACATAGGTGTCAGATGTGTAGTCCTCACAATTCTGATGTCAGGCAATGCACACATTGATGTAAGCACACTCAGATGAGGCACACTGCCTTTCCCTTCCGTGGGATGTCCCTGACTTCCCCAATGCAGATGATACCAGAAGGCCACAACTCAGAATGCAATGTCAAGGGCCATTACTTCAATGACATAAGAAAGTACAAGTAGGGAAAATGCATGACAGCTGCACCCAACACAGAGGCCGCTTACAAGCCATTGCTTTACACTAGCAATATCACAGTGCCCAGAGCTGGCTCAGGCTTGGAACACATGCAGTCACTCACAGCCAAAGTCACCCTTCCTAGAATACTGACCCACAGCTTGCTGCTGATGCTACTTCAAACATGCATCCAGCTTAGGCTGTTTCACAGCCAAGATGCAGGCCATTAGTGGTGTCATGCTCCTGCGCGCCAACCTTCCAGTCCGAGGGAGCAGCCCCAGCGTCATCTCTGCCATGTTTTTGCTCAGCCGGCAGATGTCATCCCACCTCTTGTGACAGTGTGTACGCTGTCGGTTGGAGACTCCCAGAGCTTGCACCTTTTGTGCAATGGCCCTCCACGCGGCCATATGCTGGTGGACTTTGAGCTGCAGGCATGGGAGACAAGAGAAGGAAAAATCAGTGACACAGGGTTATGTACCATTATCTCTCAGTGCAGGAGCATGATACAAACTCAATTCCACTTCACAGATATGTCTGGCAGAGACAATACAGCATCTCACATAGTTCATAAGCATGGGCAAATCATACTAAAATGCATTGCAGGTATGAGGGTGGACACAGTACCTGCCCATCTCATACACATGCAGGATTTCAGCGCAGAAAGCTATGTGTATGGGGCCCACATCTGCTATCCAGTTTGAGGATGAGAAAGAC
The DNA here is from genome assembly GCF_964263255.1 of Lissotriton vulgaris. Classification (NCBI taxonomy): domain Eukaryota; kingdom Metazoa; phylum Chordata; class Amphibia; order Caudata; family Salamandridae; genus Lissotriton; species Lissotriton vulgaris. The sequence continues at coordinate 27,610 of NW_028245032.1, forward strand.
ATACCTTACATTTGGAAATATGTTTTGGGGCAGACTCACTGTGTCCAACACTTTGCAGCCCTCAATTTCCTTGCCCTGTGAATGGCTCACTGTGGCATGGAGGTCACAAATAGGAACATGATCTTACAATCTCACACCCTTCTCACAAGGTCTGTCGCGTGCAATCCACAGGGCTGCGATAGCTCTTTGATGGATAGTCTGGCAGGCAATCCATATGTTTCACTCTGTACATTCAGTGATGTGTCCTTGTCAGATTGGGCAGTTACTGTGCAGGCCAGGGGGGCTCACACTAAGGTACAACAAGGAGCACCAGAAATGTCACATGCAGGGACAATATGAGAGTGTAAACAGTGTCTACACATGCAAGTCATTATACATGCTGATGAGAATGGAAAGGGCTCTGTACAAAAGTGCTACAATCCGCTGTGTCATAGTTGCATTACCACCAAGAGTGTCATCTTCTGGCACTTTAATTCTGTGAATAGTGCTGACCTAGACATGGTGGCAATTTTGAGTCAGACACACTTCCATCAGTACCCTCTGGACGTAAACCCTTGGTAATGTCACATATGAGACTTTGAAGGACATCATGAACCCACACATCCGTTCACGCAGGCAATTTCTGTCCTGACTCCGCTTAACCAACCTGCTGTGTCACGGTATGGCTGAAAGAACAATTCATGTCCCTCCCATTCTGATGTGCAGCCAGTGAAATGTGTAAACTAGGCTACATACTCCTTTACCCTGGAGTCAGCATGCTAGACAGTGTATGACACACCCCCACACTGTCAGGCACATACTGCAGCAAATCAACCTCATGTGTGTACTCCCTGCACTCTCAATTCCACTCTGAAACACTTATCATGACATCTGGAGCACCATATAGCCTCCCATAGAGTGTGAGCACCTCGTCCACCAGGACCTCCAACTCCTCGGTGGTGAAGGGGCGGTCCCTGATCTTTTCATTCCTCGACATCACTGGGTCCAAGAGATAGGAGCAGCAGCAGTTGGTGGTGAGGTGTGTCAGGCAGATTTGTCCGAAGACAGGAGCAGCGGCAGTTGGTAGTGAGGGGTATCAGGCGGTAGTGTCTGGAGACAGGAGCAGCAGCAGTCGGTGGTGAGGGGTGTCAGGCAGCAGTGTCTAGAGACAGAAGCAGCAGCAGTCGGTGGTGAGGGGATTCAGGCAGCAGTGTCTGGAGACAGCAGCAGCAGCACTTGGTGGTTAGGGGTGTCAGGTAGCAGTGTCTGGAAGCAGTGGAAATGTGAGGTTCTCTACCACACATATATTTCGATTGTGAACCGAAGGTAAGCTCTTGACATGTTCCTAGGCTGGGTTTGCCTTTAAATGAGGAATTTTACTTATGCAGGTTTTCGTTATTTTCCCCGTAGGAGCCCCATTGCAGCCCGCGTTAATTCTTCTTAAATACAGGCTTCGCCGCTCCATATTGTTTATCGGCAGGTAAGCGGTTGCCCCTTTGAGTCGGTATAAAACGTAACTTCTACTGGCACCGAGCACGTGGTTAATCACCTTATTTATTCGGTCCCAGGTATATTTATGCATTATCCGACGCCGAACCCTCTCCGGGAACGCGCCTCGTTGTAACCACCTTGCTCCACATCTGGAGCCGTTGCTATCATTCCGTAGGTAAGCGGCCATCCTATTAGGTTCTCACAATTACGGCTATTACATGTTCATACGTGTCACTTATATTCGTATCACTTGGCCTTAGGTACCCAATTGGCTGCTATTGATACCGGATCGGGTGGCTATACCTCCAGCCTCTACACCCTTGTTGCAGCATTACCTCATCAATCTATGGCAATTCCCATCCATAATCTATGAGGTCAGTCATTCGGCCTATTCTTAAGTACCTAGCATCGGTCCAATCCCAAGCCCATGTCTTATCTTGGTCCTTATCCCCTATGCACCCGAATTAATTGCCACTTCCGCTCCACTGGGCCAAGGTTCCAGTACTACATGCCCCAACAGGGACTCCTGAGCTCATGTAATTATTCCCACTTATATTAGGTCAAGCACCTAATTGTTGCATGTACACTATCTATGTAGACCCTTCCAGTTCAAACACTTTGCCTTACCAATTGTTGGATGTTCACCAAACGGCTTATACCTTTCACTATTCTGATATAAATCACCCAGAGCATGTTAGATGCACCTTGAACACCAATTGTTCACAGCATAGATTCCGAGCATGGCATGGCTTGCCTCCCACTGCGCCTTGTATGGCTGGCACAGGTTGTCTGACACCTGCTCACCTGAATGACCAATTAGCACTTTAAATAACTTGGCATGAGTTTGCGTGATAAATCCTGTGAGTAACACAGTTGGCTAATGAAATGTTATATGTCCCCTTCCTTCCTGTCAATATAGGCTTTTTTCATTCAGGCAAACAATGAATGTCCTGATGATGATCCTTTAATGCTAGTAGGATCGAAACGCCGTCGACATGATATGTGGTGTAAACAACAGTGTACTATTATGTGCCTAAATTCCTATGTTTCCCACATATGTGAAGCAAATGCACTTTAAATTTTCTCTTTGCTCCCAATTTTTTTATGCCTGAAATACCCCCAGAATTTGTATTGTTTGATTGTATGTGTAGCACTGTGGATGCAGGATTGTGTCCCACTGTTTAATTGTTGGTTCGTCTAATTAATATATTCAAACATTGAATAAATTTCAAAGTCCGCATGGACTTTTTTTCATTATAGTGCTTATTGTGGCCTATAATTATTGGTACACTGATCTTTCTTGTCAAGGACCATTGTCTCTAGTTTAACTGATACCCCAGGTCCTTGCTTACCTAGTGGGTTCCCTTGTCCTTTAGTAAAAATAGATGGCATTGTGTCACTCAAAACGTAAGATGCTGGGCACGTCACATGGTGGATTGCAATGACATGTGTCCCCTTTTATTCCACCTAGGAGGTGACCAAACGTGCATCATCCCTTCACTGTGCTGGCAGACATAGAGGATGAGGACCTGATACGAAAATTCTGTCCCACCCTACATGACCTATGTTCTCTGTTGAAACCCCACCTACAGCCTCGCAGAACTTATCTGACTGTTTTGACACCAATGTGTAAGGTGATGGCGGCCCTGCATTTCCTTGCTACTGGTTAATTCCAGTTCACATTGTCCATTGCAGGTGGAATGTCGCAACCTATGTTCAGCATGGTACCACGTGATATCCTGTCTGCTATGATGACCTACAAGGACAGATACATCCATTTTCCCAGGATGCATGAATTGAAGGCTGTTAAGGCAGATTTGTATGCCCTTGGGCAAATCTCTAATGTTGTTGGTGCCATTGACTGCACACATGTTGGCCTGGGTCCACAACAGGCACGTAAGCACATCTACAGGAACAGGAAACATTTCCATTTCATCAATTTGCAAGTGGTGTTCCAGGCATATATGATCATCTCACACATATGTGTCACATTTCCTGGCTCGGCCCATGACTCGTACATCCTGCGTAAGAGCATTTTGCCACAGCCGATGGCTAATCTCCTTCAGGAGCGTGCATGGATTGTGTGTGAGTACGCAGAGTCAAGTAGCGTGCTGTGTGTATGACATGTTGTCCTCGGCCACAGTCAGCCCACAGTGGAATCCCAGGACCCCAAGTGAATGATGGCCATGGGAGGACAAGTCGAGTGGTGGAGCGTACTTTTCTTCCCCTGAAGTCATGATTTTGCTGCCTGGACAAGACGATAGGTGCACTGATGTACATGCCCAAAAAGGTGTGTCAGATTGAAGTTGCAGGCTGCATGCTCCACAACCTGGCCATAAAAAAGGAGATCCCCTGCTCCTGGATACTGACGAGCAGCCGAGGCCCATGCCTGCAAACCAGCCCAGGTCCAGTGACAAGGATGGTGGAGAGGAAGAAGGTGTTGACCTCCGTCAACAGCTGATAAACCGCTACTTCTCTTGAACGTGAGTTAAAACATACAACAGGGCCATTGTCTGCTGATGTTGTTGTTGGTGAAAAGGCCTAGGATAGCTTTGTGACTGCTGCCTGTTGTTGGCTCTGTTCTGGCTGCTAATGTTTCTGGGACAGGTTAGTTATGCCCAGCTACAGTATGTCTATGTTGGTACTGTTGCTCATTGTAATGTGTGCAGATTGTGGTACCTTGATGACAAATGTTGTGTGATGGCTGTGATGCCACTGCCTGCATAATGCATATTGTTCTGTTGTGTCTTCCTAGGTCCCTTCAGACTTTCCTTGCCTACAAACAATCTGTGCTCCTGGAACATTGCAATCATGGTGAACATTGTACATCCTGTGATAAACATGGAGTTGACACAACTACCTAGGTGTGTAATGAGTTTTTATATACAATGACAGGAGAGTGAATATTTACAAACAAGTGAATAGTGAATCAATGAGTTGTCAGTGATAGAAGATGAGACAATTGAGTAGTCACCACCTTGAGTGGTGACCTAGTCCAACAGATTGACGTCATTCACATGGCAGTGTAGGGAAGGACACTCAACAAATTCAATGCAATGGTGAAGAGGTGTGCCATCATCCCTTGGATTTCTTAGGATGGCCCCTTGGTGGTTTGATAGGAGAGTCTCTGCTGCGGGACCAGTGGGTTCTGAGGAGTACCCTCTCTCTGTGGCCGCAGGGGAGGATGTGGAACTGTCATCCTGTGGACCACCAGAGGAAGGTGGAGGTGTTGGTTGGGCGGCAGGCCTGTCCATCAGAACTGCCACTAGCTGGCCCAGGAGGTCCACGGTTTGGCCCATGCGGGTGTCTATGGACCTCAGCAGCAGATGAAGCTCACAGGAATCTTCCTGGGCCTGGCCCGTTTGCCCCTGGGCCCGTTCATAGGCCCCAAGGACTCTGGTGATATTGTCCAGAGCTTCGATCCCAGTGTCCGGTTGGCTTTGACTCCACTTTGCCCTTCCACCTGCCTGCTGTCACAGACCTGTTGCCTCACCACTGTATGTACCTACCCTCCTCAGTTTGTGGGGTGGGGTGGTCATCCTCTGGGGCAGGGAGAGTGTTTCAGGCAGCACTGGTGGTGGTGGTAGAGGCCGCACAGGTCATTAGAGCAGGGGCCAGCATCGTTGTTGCTGAGGTGGTGGTGGGGACAGTCGGGTCCTAGGACCTGTTGCACCCTGGCATGCCAAATGGGCCGGCTTCATGCTCCGTATCCTCAAAACCCAGGAAGTCATCATCAGAGAGTCCATGTTCCAGGGGTGGAGAGTGGCTCTGCATGCTGGTGTTGTCATCCTCTGCAGTCAGTTCTTGGTCACCTGTGGGACAGAGGGTAAATGGTCATTGACGTGCACCCCTCAACTTTGGTGTTTGAACGATCTTATTTACAGGTTATGCACCATACAGTTTCCTAGTTCTCACATTGTATGTCTGCACAGTACTGTGCATCATGACATGATGTTGAGGTACATACATTACTTGTCCGTGGCGTGACATGTCAATGAATACCATGCCCCATGTGCAGATTTTTTGATTACGAGGACATGTTGTCATCTAACGACTAGCAGCACTATGACTTGATGTGAAGCATCTTTTTTGATTCCTCCACCTGGCAAGCATTACATCTGCCCATGATTTTCTTCTACATGGAATTTGGTGAGTCACACATTTGTTTCTGTGACAGTTACATACGCTTAGCTGTCTGCACACTGTAATTTTGTATTGTTTCTGTTTCAATTTCTTTGGGATGTGAGGGCTGGTGTTGTCAGCTCCATGCTTTTCTAGAGGAATGGTGGGGTGCATGCACTGTCTACTTACCTGTTCTGTTGTCACATTGGGGTGGACTTTCTGACACATCTCTCTGTGTGTGGTGGATTGCTCCATCCTGCTCAGGGGTAGAACAGGGGTGCCTGGTGGGAGTTGTTGTACTGGCTTCCCACCCATAAACACCTCTCTCTGTTAATATGGCTACCTATCTGTTAGGTGAAGGTGAGCAATGCAATGGCTGACATATCCTTCTGGGAGTGGAGAGAGTGCTACATCCTGCTGGGCGTTGGGGCAGGGGGCCTGTGGGAGGTGTGGTGCTGACATCTCACCTACAAACACCCCTCCCTGTGACAATGGCTACCTACCTGTTAGGTAAAGGTGAGCAATGCAATGGCAGACACATGCTTATGGGTATGGGAGAATGTTCCATCCTGCTGGACATTGGGACAGGGGGCCTGGTGGGAGATGTGGTGCTGGCTTCCTACCCACAAATACCCCTCCCATTTAAGATAGCTACCTACCTGTTAGGTGAAGGTGAGCAATACAATGGCTAACACATGCTTCTAGGGTGGAGAGAGTGCTCCATCCTGCTGGGCGTTGGGACAGGGGGCCTAGTGGGAGGTGTGGTGCTGGCTTCCTACCCACAAATACCCCTCTCTGTGAAGATGGCTCCCTACCTGCTAGGTGAATGTGAGCAATGCAATGGCTGGCACATGCTTCGGGGGGGGGGGCAATGCTCCATCCTGCTGAGCTTTGGGACAGGGGGTCTGGTGGGAGTCGTGGTGCTGACATCTCACCCACAAACACCCCTACCTGTGAAGATGGCTACCTACCTGTTAGGTGAGTGTGAGCAATGCAATGGCTGACACATGCTTCTGGGTGTTTGGAATGCTCCATCCTGCTGGGCTTTGGGACAGCTGGCCTGTTGGGGGTTGTAGTACAGGCCTCCCTCCCCCAGGCAGCCCTCCCTGTTAAGATGGCTACCTACTTGTAAGTTTGGTTGATGAGATACAATGGCTGTCACATGCTTCTGGCTAGGGTGGAAGTGCTACATCTTGCTGAACTGTGGGACAAGGGGGCCTGGTGAGAGTTGTAGTGCAGCCCTCCCAAACCCAGACAGACCTCCCTGGGAAGATGGCTACCCACCTGTAAGTTTGGTTGGTGTACTACAAAGGCTGCCACATGCTTCTGTGGGGTGTAGTGCTGCATCCTGCTCATGGATGGGACAGGGGGCCCGGTGGGAGTTGTTGTGCTGGCCTCTCATCCACGGACATCTCTCCCTGTTAAGATGGCTACCTCCCTGTTAGTTTGATGAGGGGAATGTAATGGCTGCCACATGCTTCTGGGTGGGTGCAGTGCTCCATACTGCTCAGGGGTGGGAAAGGGGTGGGAGATGTAATGCAGGCTTCCCACACCCAGACAGCCCTCCCTGGGACGATGGCTACCTACCTGTGAGTTTGGTTGGTGTACTGCAATGGCTGCCACATGCTTCTGAGGGAGTTGTAGTTCTATATCCTGCTCATGGGTGGGACAGGGGGCCTGGTGAGAGTTGTAGTGCAGGCCTCCCACCCCCAGACAGCCCTCCCTGGGAAGATTTTAACAAACCTGTAAGTTTGGTTGGTGTACTATAATGGCTGCCACATGCTTATGGGTGGGGGTAGTGTCACATCCTTGTCAAGTGTGGGATGGGGGGCCTGGTGGGAGTTGTAGTGCAGGCCTCCCACCCCCAGACAGCCCAGCCTGGGAAAATGGCTACCTACCTGTAAGTTTGGTTGGTGTACTACAATGGCTGCCACATGCTTCTGGGTGGGGGTAGTGCCACATCCTGCTCAGGGGTGGGACAGGTGGGCTTGGTGGGATTTGTGGTGCTGGTTTCCCACCCACAAACACCCCTCCTTATTAAGATGGCTACCTACCTGTGAGTTTGGTTGGCACATTACAATGGCTGCCACAGGCTTCTGATTGGGGGGAATACTCCATCTTGCTGAGCTGTGAGACAAAGGGGCCTGGTGTGAGTTGTAGTGCTGGCTGGCTTTATACATACAAATGTTTGTTTGTTTGTAGAGCAATATAAGGTGTTGTTTGTTTTAAGGATTAGGATACGCTAATGTTTTTAATCTATTGATGTCTAAAGTGTATGAAGTGATGCGGATAATCTTGCGCAAATGTTATGAAATAAAATGTACGATGTGTTTTTTTTTTAAAGTATTGTTTTATTTAGATACATTGTCAGAAAAAGTTTTTTCTTGATAACATTTTAAAATAATGTGTATAGGATAATCCGTTTATCCCACTCATCTTGTTTTTTTTTTAAATTAAAAAGACTGTAAACGTTACATTCAAGTGTGGAAACTTTAACTGAATAGTTCTTTTTTAATAATGTATGCTGGACGTATGGGATGTTGATATCCCAATAGTACAATAGTTTCTCCAGGGATTTTCCTTTGACTTTTCGTGTATGCATACAAACCCTTTGTTTGTAGCTGGCTACCTTTTGGGGAATCAGATGGGGTGAATGTTACATCTGTGGGCCTGTGTTGGGTATCGTGGTGCAGATGAATGGGATTTGGCCTAGGAAGTGTAGCTTTGTATGTTTTTCAAGACAGTGCATGTCAGTACAATGGTATACATTTGTTTGCACTTACCAGCCTGACTCCCCCGGCTATTCCTGTGAGACTCTCTGGATGCAGTATGGCAAGCACCTTCTCCTCCCATGCAGTGAATGTTTTTGATGGAATGGGAGGGCCACCGCTAGTCATCTGAGCCAGCTGACGGTTCTTGTAGTTCTTTTGTTTCACCATCTTCTTTTGGTCATGCCACCGCTTCATGATTTCCTGCTTGGTGTGGGGGGTGGTCCCCACTGCATTGACCTTATTGACTATCCTTTCCCACATTTGTGCTTTGGTGGCTAATGGTGTCTGTTGGAACAGGTAACCAAACAATATTGTTTTTTCTCTGATTATCTCATCTACCATGACTGAAACACTCACTGTCCGTGAATTTGGGCATTTTCTTTTGTGCCATGCTGTGTGATGTGCAAATGGCTTGATGTGCAGTTGTGGGGGTGGTGGGGGTGGTGTAGGTAGTGTGTGTGTTGTGCTGGTGAGATGTGTGGTGTTTTGCCTATCCAATGTGCTGCAGGGTTTAGTTCCATCAGAGCTGGAGTGGTGCAAAGGATTGTTGTAAGGGAAGGGACTGGTTTTATACTCAGCTATGTGGGTGTGTCAAAATGGAGTATTGCTGTCAGGTGTGTTGTGTGGGTTTTCATGGGATTTGTATTTTTTAGGGTTGTCATGGGGGTGTGTCATTGGGGTGTGTTATGTGGTTTTGGGGGCAGAGCTAGTGTGATGTTTGCACTTGGTGGCCTTGTTGTGTGTTTTTCTTGTCGGCTGCCATATTTGTTACGGAGTGTCTGCGGTGGTGGCTAGGCACCAGCCCTTCCACCGGCTCTCCCATTCATCACTGTTGGCGATCGTGGCAGTCGGAAATAGCAGATCATCCTGCTGTCAACTTAATGGAGTCCTAATTTTAAGGGCGGTCACTCCACTGGCCTTGCTGCAGTTTTGTGTGTTACTGCCGCGAATCCGACCACCACGGTTGGATTTTCACCTGCTCCGCCAGCTACCGGTGGTCTTTTGTGACATTGTTCTGCAGCAGTCGGAATTGTTTGGTGGTCGATCCTAATCAGTTTGCCAGTTTTGCCGCAGTACCAACGGACGGTTGAATTCTGCTACCTTGGCGGTCTGGTTGGTTTTCTGACCGCCATCCGAATAGCCCCCTATGAGTTTAAACATGCTTTGAAAGAAGTATGTGTATGGTAATATGTGTAGGGTAACATCAAACCAAATGCAGAGTTTCCGGTTACTTAGAAACACCCTGTTGCCTTCATCTGTATAGTGCACTTCATCATTTCTATAAATTCCATGCATGTCACAACGCAGGCTGATGTTATAGATATAGCCCATGTGAGGGTCGTTGAGGAATGCAGAAATAGTTTTATTAACATGAATCCTGACTTTGTCAAACTGTGGACAGAACTGAATTGTCCACTTCCATTCCTGTCTTTGGCATATATTAACGTACTTTTTAATCAAAAGGGAAAAAATCACACGTCTATAGCAAGCCAAGGTCTATAAGTCTTGTACAAAGGCCCTAATATGCTCTAACCCATGGGTAGCGGTATATCTTGGTTCTCCGCTTGAAAAGGTTAGGTGGTTGGTTTTATCATTGGGTCCTTTTCCGTCTGAGTTTCCCGTTCGCCAGGCAGTCAACCTTCCTCTACATGGAGGGAGACCATCTCGTTCTGTGACGGTCGTGATTTTGTTAGTGTTTGTGGAAAACAAATAAAAAGTTAAAAATTCCCCCCTTTCCTGAACTGTTTGTTTTATTCGTCAGGAAGGGGTGAGTTTAATGATCCCCCGCACCTATATAGTGGTTGATACAATGGTCGACATGTTTCAGTCTTTGGGTGTCCCTGAAGATCAGTGGACTTTCATCAGGACCTTAGTCATAGCCAGGGTCGGATTGACTACCGGGCAGTTTGGAATACTGCCGAGCTGCGGGCTGATTTAATTGCAATGGGGGCTGATTTCGTTCATGGAGACCTGCGTGTGTTTCGAAATAATGAAAGCAAAATGAAATCTGTTTAGTACACGCAGGTCCCCATCAATGAAATCAGCCCCCAGCTCAGCAGCATTCCAAACTGCCTGGTAGCCAGTCAGGCCCTGGACATAGCTATAAAGCGGTGGTTCACTTTGACAATACGGATAAGTTAATGTCAAGTACCCATCTTCGTTATTATTTGTTATAAATGATGTTTCTTTATTGTTTGATTTAATGTATGTATTTGTAGGTTATAATTCTACCCATAACTTGAAAAAGAAAGAAGAAAAATGGGAAAGGAAAAACATGCATATTGTTTCATCATATTGATTTGCTTTAGTGTAGCCCAATTTGGTACTGGGATTTGTGGGGCTATTTGCATTCATAACACAATATGTATACTGTAATCATGTAGATATCCTCATATATGACAGTCAAACATTAATAGTTGGATAGGGATCTATCTCAGGAAGGCATGCAATTATGTTTGTCTGGACAACTTGCACATGGCCATAACAATGCATTCATTTATAATCTGGGGGTAAACAAAAATGTCTATGGCTGATTAAGTCACCGTAAAGTGGTTGTCGAGTGTGTGAATAATCACTATTCTACTTTACACGACCCCGCGTTGGAGGTTCTGTGCTTTGCGCAGGTTGACAAACATGTATAAAAGCATAATAACTGTATGGGATACTAGAAGACATCAATCTTACTTAGCGTGTTGTAAAGTGAGTGGGCCATGCTTAGTGGTTGATTAATTTAGCCTTAATGTTCATGTTGTGTCCTAGGGTTTTGTTATTCAACACAACAAGCATGCAGACTTCAATAAACTTGACAATACCTTTGTAGGAGTTTAGTTAAACTCCATCGGGTGTTGCAGGAGCTTTATGATAAAAATGAAAAGATATGATGATCACAGCTTTGTGCGCAGATTACCTTGGGTTGTAATTGCTGTTTCTTTGTCAGTTATCTCAGAGTGAATTTATCATTGGTGGTCCAGAAGGCAGTGCACTTTTATGTGGATGATTTGGTGTGAAAACAGAAAAAAGACTGCTTGCATACCAATTAAATGAATACAGAGAAGGGGTCCCAGTAGCATAAGGACATTAACCACAAAGATGAAAATAATCAAACAAACATAACTTCGGTCCACATTGTTTTATTCACAATGGGAGAATATATTTAATATGCACAATTTTTAGTAGCGGGGAGGGTAGTGTGATAGTGTGGGGAATTAGTGAAGGAAAGAAAGAGGATTCTTAAGTGACAGTAAAATCAGCTATTAAGGCTTATTTCACAAAGTTACAAACTATGTACAAAAAACAGGACAGACAGGTTCATGTGGTTATTTCAAACACAAATCATACTCCAAATGTTCACTAAATGAAAACAATAGGGTGTGGAGTTGACGGTGAAGGGCAATCAGTTGTCGACGTTTCGACCCTCGTACGTGCAGATATTAGTGTTAATCTTGCTGTAGGGTCTTCATCAGGACTGGAGGGTAGGGGACACGTAACCTAATCGATATATGAATATATGTATTACAAACAAGGGAAATTGTATCCCTAAAATTACTTGAAATGAAAAAACGAAAAAGCACATCACCCAGAAAAATGGGATTGATTAGGGTTTACATAACATCCCGCCAATTTTGCTGGGACATTATCAATCAGCGCACGTAATGCACATGGTTAAGTGGCGCTTGAACGTCACAACTATTCAGTACACAATGGAGAACAAGTTGTCGAGAGCAATTGAGGATAGGCCAGATCTGCAGGGGTGGACAGTTTAAAGATTCAATGAGGACTGCTGATGGTTTCAACGCAATCACCCTGAGCAAAATTATGGACAATGAGTAATTACCAACTTGCATAATGAATGCCTCAATGCTAGTTAGTGCTAATATTAGGATATCTGACAATTAAAAACTTACCACGGACGTGGTATTGACCGGACCCGTTGATATGTAGGTTCGGAGTCAATATCAAAAGGGGATCTGTGGGGTTAGAGTGTAAAATTTCAGACGATTCACTCTTTTAATATCAAAAGGTTGGAGGAAGGTCATTGTAATAAATGACAAAATGGTGAGGGACTCACCGTAATTTTTCAAACGTTGTTAGTATGTCTTCATGGATTCTTAAGGGTCCATGGCACCATCGATAGCATGCAATCTAACCGAAACGAGGCGGAAACACCTATTAGGGAACCATTGAGAAACTCAAGATGATCAAACTAATTAGTCCCATTGAGACGGGATATAAACTCACCCAAACGCCGTAATTAAGACACGTCCGGCGGGGATCGTGTTCCGTGGCGATCAGGCGGTGAAGCGTATTTTGTAGTGTCTAGAGAAAAGGGGGGGTCACTCTAACGTTAGCGACCAACAAACAAGTAGCTAAAGAGTGAAAAATGCCTCCCCAGTCAAAGCCTGCTTACCGGTCTCAGGAGTTAATCCCGTTCAGATCTCTGCTCACAATCGCAATGGCGAGGCAGAGTTCCGGGTATGAAAATATCACCGTGGTAACAAGGTCACATGACGCTTACTGCCTGCGACCAACACAGTAGAAGGACTACTTGGGGTTGCTAGGTTACAAGGAACCTAGCGTTGGGTAATAAACATAGTCTGCCTCGCCATTGCGATTGTGAGCAGAGATCTGAACGGGATTAACTCCTGAGACCGGTAAGCAGGCTTTGACTGGGGAGGCATTTTTCACTCTTTAGCTACTTGTTTGTTGGTCGCTAACGTTAGTGTGACCCCCCTTTTCTCTAGACACTACAAAATACGCTTCACCGCCTGATCGCCACGGAACACGATCCCCGCCGGACGTGTCTTAATTACGGCGTTTGGGTGAGTTTATATCCCGTCTCAATGGGACTAATTAGTTTGATCATCTTGAGTTTCTCAATGGTTCCCTAATAGGTGTTTCCGCCTCGTTTCGGTTAGATTGCATGCTATCGATGGTGCCATGGACCCTTAAGAATCCATGAAGACATACTAACAACGTTTGAAAAATTATGGTGAGTCCCTCACCATTTTGTCATTTATTACAACGACCTTCCTCCAACCTTTTGATATTAAAAGAGTGAATCGTCTGAAATTTTACACTCTAACCCCACAGATCCCCTTTTGATATTTATTTATTTATTTATTTTTAGAGTTTTCTATAGCGCAAACTTGAACCGATTAGGTTATCAGAGCGCTTTACATAGCACCAGTTCCGTTACAAGTTATCACAGCAGTTTACATAGAATCAGTTACGTTGCACATTTCAGGATCTTGAACCGATTAGGTTATCAAAGCGCTTTACATAGGACAGCCTTCGATGTCCAGTGCCCTCCTCCGCCGTGTAGCGGGGGACCTCTTCCAGCCCTCCGAAGTCGTCGAGCTGTCGGGACTAGGCTCCTGGAATTTCAGCTGCCCCTTTACAACTAATTTGTTTGAGGTCATGCAAACACTAGTGATAAGGGTCAATTACGTACACATAGGAAGGGATATGACTGGCCAAACTCTAGAAGACGCATAGGGGTGGCATATGGTGTAAGGACTTCAGCGAATACCAAAGCTTAACATTATTGCAATCGGTCAAAGGTCTACTGCATACACTAATGATTAGAGTCATCTCTACACACATAGGGAGGGGATATGACTGGATAAACTCCAAGAGTCACATAGGCATGGTATATGGTGCTAGGTCTAAAGCAGATACCATTAACTAGAGTCACTACACAAGACAAAGCAGAGTTCCATAAGTGTGGATGCAGCCACAGCACAAAGGGAGGGTGGGAGGGATGCAAGGGCATGGAGAGAAGGGGAAGCACAACAGGGAGGAAACATTTGAGGGTCATCCACAGTGAGAAGGGCTGAGGCCAGGGGCATGGTAGGGGGCAAGAGCCCAGAGAAACTGTCCGAGAACAGCAGCAAAGTGTCGGTCAGAACAGAGCAAAAGTCAAGAAGTCCAGCGGAGAAGGTGGGAGCCCAGGTGAGGGATGACGCCGGAGGCCAGCCGCAGGCACGTCGCCATCCTGGAGAGCCTGCAGCCATCCGGCTCGGTGGGCGTGAGAGAGCGCAAGGTGGCGAAGGTGCAGGTGCGATCACGCGTTGTCCGTGAGGCGCTGCCACGGCAGCTGGTGGGCCGTGCGTGGATACAACCGCCCTGGAAGATGTGTGGCCTCCGGGAGACACGAGCAGCCCATTCAGCACCGGAGCCATTGGTGCCATGCTGCAGGGGGGCTATGAACGGTAAAAAACGAGCCATTGCAGGTGTTTATGGGCTTTGATGGAGTGCACAGACGCCAAGCCGAATGCCAAACAAAGTGCCTGTCAGTGGGTTGGCCTCTCTGCAGAGCACACGGAACAAGGTTTGTGTATTCCATTTGCAACTGAAATTCTGTGGAAAGGTGTGTGAAGGGGGTACATGGATGTCAAAATATGTGAAAGACAAAAGTAAGAGAAATTAAAGTGCTTAAATTTGAGGGAGTGCAGTGCATGTTAGGGGCGGTGAAGTGACAGATGCGAGGAGGGGCATGTGGGGAAGAGTGAAAAGAGGTTGCTGAAGAGGAAAGAGGGGGTTGAAGATGTGCAGATGCACAAGATATGCAGAAACAAAGAGGATACATATCTAACAAAGCATACACAATTGAAGGCCAGAACTCCTTCCACAGGCCTCAATGCGGTTTATTCACAGACTATTTCAGAATTTAAAGATTTCCAATGTTAATTACTTGTAAGTATACATTTTTGCTACTTATTTATCTGAACAGCTAACACCCAGTGACGAAGCCAATCATACTGACCGGCTTCTAGGCGTAGGTCAGTTGCTGTGCCACTTATATGGATAAAATTACATCTGAGTGAAACCAAAATACCAGTCGGATGGCACACTATGGGAATCACAGAAATGTATTTGACATGTTCCTTTATAGAGAGCACCCCCTTTTTTCACCTCACTTAAAGACCTGTCTGCATATATTTCTATATGACTAGTTACAAATAGCATCCACAGGAGCTTCGCAAAGTCTGGTTAGAGCATATTTCCAAAGTTAATGCTGCATGTAGTTCAAGACACTAGGCAAGTATACATTTTAAAGGGCTAACGGGGTCATGCAGAACAATCTACACATTACAGTAACTGTTGAACAAATAATGCAAGAAGATATGGGGCAGTTTTTAAAGTGTTTAATATTTCAAGACTATATGCTCCCACTGCTTAATTAGCCTTGCTTTATCGCTACATTCTTTCGCTTTAAAATGCACCATTTGCCAATTTTTTGTTTCATTTTTCTCAGGCGAGTGACTCCCCCTGGACCCCAGGTTTGTCCATAGAACTTCACATCGCTTGCTTTATAAAAATCATGCCCAACGTTTACGCCTCACCACTTTCAAATGTCAACAGAAGCCACTGCTACGGAGGAAAAGGACATTTTGTTCGGAAATTCAATCACACCCATCCTGGATTGGAAAATTAGCAATTAAGAAAACTGCTCAGAACAAGGCGGTGTCCATTTTGAGTCGGGATGAATTCCAACCATGAACAAGGCAGAGCAGGAGAGGCACACCATCTCCACTGCAGTCCTGCAGACCATAGCCACCCGCCCCCAAAACCAGAAGACAGGGACACCCAACACCTTGTGGATAAATAAGAGGAAGCATGTTGCAAACAAGAGGTTTCCATCACAAGAAGCAGGAAATACAGAAGAGGCCAAAGCTGCAACAACTGTAGGGACAACGGCAGTGACCAGAGGCACCACAGCAGGAGCAACAGCTGCCACATAGCAGCTGCTTTGGTTATCCATATCGGTTGGAGCAAGGACAAGAGATTTTGTCACGGTCATAGTGGTTACTGCTGTAAATATAAACCAACACCAGTGGAAGGGGCTGCGTTTGCGTGATGGAAGGTCTGTGGAGCAATCGTGTACAAAACCTACTTTAATCCGCCTCACCAATTCAAAAACACACAAGACGTTAACGGCTGAAGCAAACAGGAAGAGCCCCCTCTTTATATATTTCTTTGCCATCACGAGACATGGCTTACTGCTAATGCGATCTCTAGTCAGACCAAACAACCTGGTATTTAATGGTGGGCATGCTAGTTTAAAACTTACTAGTTACTTACTTAAAAGTTGACTCCGAACCTACATATCAACGGGTCCGGTCAATACCACGTCCGTGGTAAGTTTTTAATTGTCAGATATCCTAATATTAGCACTAACTAGCATTGAGGCATTCATTATGCAAGTTGGTAATTACTCATTGTCCATAATTTTGCTCAGGGTGATTGCGTTGAAACCATCAGCAGTCCTCATTGAATCTTTAAACTGTCCACCCCTGCAGATCTGGCCTATCCTCAATTGCTCTCGACAACTTGTTCTCCATTGTGTACTGAATAGTTGTGACTTTCAAGCGCCACTTAACCATGTGCATTACGTGCGCTGATTGATAATGTCCCAGCAAAATTGGCGGGATGTTATGTAAACCCTAATCAATCCCATTTTTCTGGGTGATGTGCTTTTTCGCTTTTTCATTTCAAGTAATTTTAGGGATACAATTTCCCTTGTTTGTAATACATATATTTATATATCGATTAGGTTACGTGTCCCCTACCCTCCAGTCCTGATGAAGACCCTACAGCAAGATTAACACTAATATCTGCACGTACGAGGGTCGAAACGTCGACAACTGATTGCCCTTCACCGTCAACTCCACACCCTATTGTTTTCATTTAGTGAACATTTGGAGTATGATTCGTGTTTGAAATAACCACATGAACCTGTCGGTCCTGTTTTTTGTACATAGTTTGTAAGTTTGTGAAATAAGCCTTAATAGCTGATTTTACTGTCACTTAAGAATCCTCTTTCTTTCCTTCACTAATTCCCCACACTATCACACTACCCTCCCCGCTTCTACTTTTGGGGCACTGTGAATAACCACTGATTCATTATTCTAAAAATTGTGCATATTCAATATATTCTCCCATTGTGAATAAAACAATGTGGACCGAAGTTATGTTTGTTTGATTATTTTCATCTTTGTGGTTAATGTCCTTAAGCTACTGGGACCCCTTCTCTGTATTCATTTGATAACCCAGGTCCAGGTCCCGTAACTTTAACTGGGTCAACCCCCCTATCAATATCCTGCATACCAATTAGGAAAGAGAGTCAGACTTGGACTACTCAGACTATGTCTTTGAGATGCATTTTTATTTTACTCAAAACTGTCTAATTGCTTCTAAGGAATCTTTGGAATATTTTCTTTGTGCGATAAAGGGAGAAGATATGGGGCCAGATTGGCCGATTTCGGCCGTTACCGACCAGTATTTTGATTTTTGGATGTAGGGGCATGTTAAAATACAGATTCGGTAATTTTACCGATTCGGTAAAATACCGACTCTGTAACATTACAGAATCTGTATTTTGACATGTAGGTAGCACTTAAATCAGTGCTACAGGGGTTTAAGAAGTCGTTATTTACCACCAACGAGAAGTTGGTGGTAAATAATGAAAACCCTTTAAAAAGCATTTTTTTTGCTTTTAAAACAGTGCCATGTTGCAGACATACATGCCCTAAGGGCATGTATGTCTGCAACATGTGCACCCATGCACAATTGAGGGGTGCAACAGGGTGTCAAAGTGACACCCTGCCACCCTTCTATGTTTCCCCCAATTACAGAATCGGTATTTACCGATTTGGTAATTGACATTCATTCCTATGGGCCTACAGGCCCATAGGAATGAATGGCAATTACCGAATCGGTAAATGCAGATTCGGTAATTACCGAATCATAGCAATTTGGTAAATAATTCGGTAAAATTACCTATATCCCAATTGGCAGTTCTTAAATACCGAATCGGTATGATTCGGTATTTAAGAATCGGTATTCTGGGATTACCTACATCTGGCCCTAAGTGTGGTGAGAATGGCTACCGTGCTATAGCAACATCACAAATTCCTGGACATCTTTGGATCTTTCAAGCCTAGACAATTACCTCTTCATCACCATTGTAATTCTGCAATCTATCTTTAACTGGGGCCAAATTTCCATGAAGTAGAATATATTCTTTATCTGAGTTTTATAGGAAGGTCCTACATCAATACTTGGACAAAAATTTGGAGAATGGCCTTATTTCTTGCTCCACCTCTCCCGCTGGAGCACTCTTTTTTTGTGCCAAAGAAAAATTATGAATAAGTTCTTGTATTGACTCCCTGCTACTAAATGAAGTCACTGTTAAATACCATAAGCTGCTTCTTTCATTTAAAGACATCCTGGAGGCAGTTTAGTGCTCCCATGTGTTTATTAGGTGAGACTTCAAAGAAGCTTACCACCTTTAATTGTTAAATACGGGGATCAATTGAAAACTGATTTTTGTACACCATTCAGGTATTTTGAATACAGTGTAATACCCTATGGGCTTAGTAATGCTTCTTTGATTTGTCAAAGATTCATGAATAGTATTTTTTCTAAAATCCTGAATAAATTTGTCATCATTTATAAAGATGACAATTTCAATTTTATTTTCAGAAAACCTTGCCAGATCATAGTAATTATGTGGTTAGAGTGAAACTCATGCCCATAAAAGAATCACTTGAACTATTAAACAAAAGAAAAGTGTCTCTTCAAAGCTCAGGAAGGTGAGTATTTTTATTCATATTGAATCCTTAGGGAATATAGATAGATTCCAAAAGGATTTCCTCTGTTCTGTGTTGGCCATCCTCTGCTACAGTTAAGGACACTCAATGCTTTTTTTAGATTTGCTAGTTGTTAGAAATAGGGGTCTCTATTTGGCAATGGTATACACCTTTGTCCAAGTAAGAACCCTTCCTTCTAGTCAGTCTAAGGGGGATAATCCACTGAAATAACCTCTTCTCACCCCCTTGCTAGCTTGGCACAAGCAGTCAGGTGTATCTCAGAGGCAGTGTGTAAAGCATTTGCACATAGCCAACAGTTATACCTTGAAAACATTACAAAAGGACACCACACCTATTTATAAAAATATCCAATACTCCATATATTCAAGACAAGACCAAAACGATAAAAGTCCAGCATACTGGATTTACAAATATGCACTTTGCAAGAATAACCTTAAAATGCAGTGCTTGAAGTCAGTAGCTCCGTCCGGTGCTACCATGGTGCTGAGAACAACATAATCCAACAGTTCCGTCCAATTGCGTTGGTCGTGGTTTTGGGATACTCGTAAACAGTAACTTTCCATTGTAGCCAATCACATTAGTGTTGGCCGGTTGTGTCAAATGTCACAGTTGTGATGTGATGTGTAGCAGTGCAGTGTGAGGTGCCCTCAAGTTGCGGTGCAGGCAGCGGCTCAGTGGCAGTCGTCCAACATCATTGGTGAGACTAGGGCTGCGGTGTGGAGTGAGGCAAGGCTGGTTGGTAGGAGCTGGCATTGGTTTGCCCAGATAACATTGTGGGACTTGCGAGTGGTGCCCCCAAACCACAGTGCGGTCATGGGTGTCACGGTCAGAGTGAAGCGCAGCAAAGTGAAGGGAGGCGGTGTGTAGTGTGGTGCCCCCAGGTTATGGTTAAGCATGGGCGGAATTTGCTAATTCGCGATACGTGAATTTGCACAAATTCGTAATCCTGATTCGCAAAAATCCACCAAATTACACGAGCTTGCGATTTTTTTTTTGTGAGTTCATGAGATTTTTTTACCAGTTTGGGAACAAGAACTTGCGCATGTGGTCGCAACGGTCGCAAACATGATGTTTCCACTTAACCAGCCTGCTCGCGATGTCTTTTTCCTGTTTCGGGTCGCAATGACGTGTTCGCATTTGCAATTCCCTGAATCGGGTCGCAATTACGTGTTCGCAATTTCCTGTTTCGGGTTGCAATGACGTGTTCGCGATCACGGCGTCACTTGGCCAGCTACCAAAATCTTGCAGCGCACGCGAACAGGGAGGAAAACTCATCAGTGAATGCAGAATCATGGTAAGTCAATGCAGCGCACGCGAGATTATATTTTTGAAGCCGGAATTGCGGATTTTTGGGCAATTTCGCGCAGATCGCAAAATCGGCAAAACTTAGCAAATTCCGCGAGCGAAACAAATTTTCCGCCCATACTTACTTGTGGTACAAGCAGCGGCTCGGTTGCAGCAGCCGTTTTCCTCGTTGGAGAGACCAAGGTTGGGGTGCAAAGCGCAGTAGTGCTCTCCGCGGTGCCTTCAGGTCACAGAGTCTGCAGCTGTGTTGGTGATGGTGGCAGCTGCATTCCTCCTCTGTGGCAACTGAAACCATGGTTCCATAGGCGGTACCCAGAGGTTAGTGAAGTCTGTGCTGTCCCTGAGACATTCTGAACAGTAGGAACATTCGGTTTCAACCCTTGGAGATACTCAGCACAAGCTTAAGAAAGTTCAATCCAATCCTTTCACTGCCAAAGGCAGCAACTGCAATCCAACCCAACAAAGGAACAACACAGCAAAGATGCAGCACTCCTTCTGGCAAGTCTTTCAGCTCTTCTTCTTGGCAAGTTTTTTGATTCCAGTGAGTTCTTAAGTTCTGGGGTTTGGGCACCAATATTTCTAGTGCATTTCTCTGTGTTCTCTTGGGCAGAGAGTGTCTGTGCCCAGTCCAAACCAGTTCTGTCCTCTTTGGCCCGGCTTCCTGGCAGTAAGAGGCAACAGCATTGTCCATGGCAGACCAGGCCCATTCAGGTGCAAGGAAATCTCCTCCCACTACTCTAAATGCGCCAGGGTCTATTAAACTCAGCCCTCACCCATCCAGCAAAGGCAAAAAACACCACGCCAAGTGGCTGTTTGTAAATAATGCACATTCTCAGCCCCTGTCACTCCAAAGCCAGACAATCAATCCACAGCCCCAGAAGAGTCACACAGGATGGCTAAAAAAGAAAATACCTATTTTCTAACCGTGGTATTTTAAACCACAGAACATAAAAATCACCTTGACTAAAAGATGCATTTTTATAGTCTGAGTTCATGCATGCTAATCCCGGTTTCTCCATATTGTCCCAATGGGAATATATGCGTATAAGTAGCTATAAGCAAAGCCCCATTCTGTAATACACTGTAATTCTATACCAGGACATTGTACACACACTGGTCCATGTCCTACTTTTACTATACATGGCACCCTGCCACACAGGGGTACTTTGGGCCTTCCTTAGGGGGGACGTACATGTAAGAAAAGGGAAAATTAGGGCCTGGCAAGTGGGTGCAAACACAAGTCCTATTCTCACCACTGACAATCAATATTAGAAATGAGGGTTTCTAGTTGGCAATAGTGTGCACCTTGGGCGAGTAGGAACCCTTCCTTTTAGTCTGGATAAGGGGGATACACTACTGAAATAACCCCTGCTCACCCCCTTGGTAGCTTGGCACGAGCAGTCAGACTTATCTCAGAGGCAGTGTGTAAAGCAGTTGTACATAACCAACAGGGATCACTGACAGAATATCGATGCGGAAAATATTGACGTGACAAAATATTAAGGACAAAATATTGAATACAAAAATATTGAATTCCTATCAACAAACAGGTAGTACAAACATATTGAATCAAACATTTTGTTGTAAAAAATATAGTTAGTCAAAATATTGAATTTTTAAAAATGTCATAAAAGTGATTTAAAATTAATGAAATAATAAATATAATTAACTAAAAATACCTAAAAATACTTAAATTACCTTAAAATTTATAAATATTTAATGTAAGTAAAAAACTAAAAAACAGACCTTTTTATTTTTTAATTTATATATATATATATATATATATATATATATATATATATATATATATATATATATATATATATATATATATATATATTACCTACTGGCGGTCGCCAGTAGGTATATATAGTTAGGATTTTTTCCCTATGGCATTTTTGAAAATTCTATGTCTAATAACTTTGGCGTTTGTGGACGGAATCGGCTGAAATTTTCAGGAAAATGGCACATTTTGTTTCTGAGCAGCCCCTGAAAATTTGGGGGGGTTTGCTCAAGGGGGGGCCGAGAAAAAAGGGGGGTCCCAAAACGCATTTTTCCCATGTTAATTTCCATCGGGCGGTTGGACTCACTTTTAGCCCGAACGGCTGAATGGATTTTCACGAAACTTGGCAAAATTGTAGGGACTGTTAGCCCGATGTGCCTTTGCTAGGTCTCAATATATGTGCTTCAGTGGATTTTGAGAAATTAACGTTTAAATCAAGATATATATCTGTAACAGCGCTCCGGGCAGCGATCCGGTTAGCGAACTTTTCGCGTATCGGAACTTTGCGAAGCGAAGCTGATTGGCTCTTCGGTGTCTGTCAACATTCTAAACAGTCCGGAGCGGCCGCCATCTTATCTCTCGGTAGGATCGAGAGAGAAGAAGAGGTGAAAAACGAAGGGGGAATTTATTGAAAGGGGGCAAGGTATACCCCTCTTGACCCCCTAGGAATGTTGTTGGGGTTATTAAAGGGTCCCGTGGGGAAAATAAAAAAAAAATGATTTTTCATGGTAGAAGCGCTTCACGGGCCGCGAACTGGGCCGCAAACTGGTAGCGAAACGGGAATTCGCCATTTTGTGCTTCGTTTTAATTGTTTAGAGACAAAAATTATCGCCGCACATCGGCCACAATGCATGAATATCGCTGAAAAGTCAGCGATATTCATGCATTATCCAGCAAATGCTCTTAGCCATGTTATCCACCTTCCATTGGATAACATGGCTAAAAACTGCTCTGTGCGTGAGCTTTTTTTTTTTTTTTTGCTGCGTGACGTTTGTTAACGTTCGATTCGATGGAAATCAGGAAGTGTTGACCACCATTTTGTCACTGCGAGTAAATATTTTGTTATAAATGAATCCTTATTGATAAACATTGTCTGCGCCATCTTGCGTTTTTGTCCAATGCCACAATTTTGTCGTGCACGGCAGCCATTTTAGATGCCTTGACCAGGGCCACTCTCTGCACGCCGCCGATCCTCAGCATGGCTCCCCACCCTCGCAAGCATCTCCCCCACGCACTGGTCACCCCCGCTCTTTCTCTCATGCATGGGCCATATACTTCCCCCCATCTGCGCTGCTCTTCTCTGAGAATCACACCCTGTGCCCGCCCGACACCTCCCTTTCACCCTATTCACTACCGCACCCTCTGACACTCCTCTTCCTCTGTGTCCGATTGTCCAGGCCGGACCTAGGCTATCACCTAGCCCTGCGGATGTAGTTTATGGCCCCAGCTGTAGAGTATCCAGACATGCCAACCCTCCCGATTCAGGCGTGAGACTACTGATTTCAGTGCTAGTCTCCCGCCTCCCGATTCCTGCAAGCAAAAACCCGGGGGCATATTATCAACAACTAGCGATAATTTTTGTCTCTAACTTGTTTAGAGACAAAAATTATCGCCGCACATCGGCGAATTTTATCGCACATAAACCTTGCTATTAGCAAGGTTTATCGCAAATGCGATAAAAAACGGCCGCAATGCATGAATATCGTTGAAAAGTCAGCGATATTCATGCATTATCCAGCAAATGCTCTTAGCCATGTTATCCACTTCCCATTGGATAACATGGCTAAAACTGCTCAGGGCAGGTGTTAGGTTTTGGAGATATTTGCGCTTAGCGCGAATATCTCCAAAAGTTGGTAATAGGAGATAGCGATGGTTAGGGACTGTTTCCAGTCGCTAAAATCTTGGCACGCCCACTTTGCATGTCATTAGTGATAAATATCACTGATATGCAAAGCGGGGCCCAAGATGGTCGCTATCTCCTTTTAGATGTCACTAACTGGTGTTAGCGACAGCTTGGTAATAGGGAGATAATTTTATCTCTTTTTTTTTTGGCTTTTAAAGCCCAAAAAGCGGAAATAAACCCCCTTGATAATATGCCCCATGATTTCTCGGGGGTTTCAGCTGACAGGGCTTGGTATTGTGTTACGTGCTAATTCTTCCAGGAAACGTCAGAGGGTCGATGCAGGGGTTCTAGAAGGGGTGATAAACCATTTAAGCCTCATGAACAAGCGCATGGTCTTTTAAAGATTTGTGAAGTACTCGGGGCGGCGGTGTGTGTGTGCCCTCTTTCAGGAGCGGGCGGGGGGGGCACTGCCAGCAACTTGCCAGGCCAGGCAGTGTTCAACACGTGCATCACCCTTTCTCTGCCTGCTATTGCGCTCCATGCTTCGGAAAGGTAAGAAAAAGAACGTGCATTTGAGTTTGAAATGTCCGATCTTGTAGCAGTACACTTGCAAAGCCCACACATGACAATAACCCGATTCAAGGGCCCATTCACCCGATTTTTTAAACATATATAGCACTCCAACAAAGTTAGATTTTAAAACTTTATTAACTTTTAACTATAATGAACGGAACAAAAACTGTAAAAACATTTAAACATTTTTCACCCAAAAAAGCAACAATTGTCAGAAGCTGTCTTTTGTGCGAATAGTCCCAAGGCAGCACAACGTGCTGAGTTCTGGACGGCACCCATGTGATGTCGCCTGGGTGCCGCACTGGTTTTGGTATCCTACAATGCTGCTCCGAAAATTGGCGTGGGGCGTCCCGGGTGGGGCGGGGGGAGGCCTCGTCAGTAGCGGTCTGTTGTGCGAATAGTCCCAAGGCAGCAGAACGCGCTGAGATGTTGATGGCACCCAGGTGATGTCCAGTAAACTGCCGCACTGGTTTTGGTATCCTACAATGCTGCTCCGAAAATTGGCGTGGGGCGGCCCGGAGGGGGGGGGGGGGGGCGTGGGGGCGTGGGGGAGGCGGCGTGAACGGGCCTCCCCAGGTGGCGGCCATCCAGCTGAGTTGCGCCCGCTCTTGCGGCTACAGCGTCTCGCTCACCATGTTGTTGAGTTGCTCCCACTCTTGCAGTGCAGCGATAGGCGGCTGCCACATGACTCTTAAAATGGCGGACGGCTCTTCGGTTTTGGGCCTGGTCCACTGAAATGGCCCTGGGACACCTTGGAACTCGGACGCTTGCCTGCTAGGGCTTGGGCTCCATTTTCGAAAAGCGTCCCCTCAGCCGTGAAGATTCTACAAAAGTCTTGGGGGCCCCCGACTCCCGCAGGCTTCCGGTGGGGAGCGGCTGCCATGATTGCTCGCGGAATGACCACGACGGAGCTACGAGATGGTGGTGCTCTCATGCTGACGCCAGCTTTAGTCTGAAACATCCAGAAACAAGGTGGGGCTTTCATCGTTTGGGAAAAAAAAATGTTCTAAACCAATGAAAAGTGTTATTTTTAGGTCATATGACCAAGCCTTCCATCTTTAGGAAACCAAAAGTAAAATGAACCAATGAAAAGTTTTATAAACAAGTCACATGACCTGTTATGCGGCATAGGGCTACAAAAAGCGTAGAAAATCCGTTGGCACGTGAGGCGGCGTCAGTAGTGGACCGATGTGCGAATAGGCCGAAGGCAGCACAACGCGCTGAGATCCGGATGGCACCGAGGTGGTGTCCAGCAAATTGCCGCACTGGTGTGGCCATCCTACAATGCTGCGCCGAAAGACGGCGTGTCCAGCTGAGTTCCGGTCACTCTTGCGGTACAGTGAGTCGAACGCGCCGAGATCCGGATGGCACCGAGGTTGTGTCCAGCAAGTTGCCGCACTGGTGTGGCCATCCTACAATGCTGTGCCGAAAGTCGGCGTGGGGTGCCCCGTTGGCTTATGAGGTGATGTCAGTAGTGGACCGATGTGTGAATAGGTCGGAACCAGCACAAGGCGCCAAGATCCGAATGGCAAGTCCTGGATGTTGAGTGCCATAGTTGAGAGTTCTGAGCAGTGCTTGTAAGACTATCTGAAGCTTATTTGCACCTGCTGCAGCTTCACTGTTGCCCAAGGTGGTGTCCAGCAAATTGCTGCAGTGGTGTGGCCATCCTGCAATGCTGCGCCGAAAGACGGCGTGTCCAGCTGAGTTCCGGTCACTCTTGCGGTACAGTGAGTCGAACGCGCCGAGATCCGGATGGCACCGAGGCTGTGTCCAGCAAGTTGCCGCACTGGTGTGGCCATCCTACAATGCTGCGCCGAAAGTCGGCGTGGGGTGCCCCGTTGGCTTATGAGGTGATGTCAGTAGTGGACCGATGTGTGAATAGGTCGGAACCAGCACAAGGCGCCAAGATCCGAATGGCAAGTCCTGGACGTTGAGTGCCTCAGTTGAGAGTTCTGAGCAGTGCTTGTAAGACTGTCTGAAGCTTATTTGCACCTGCTGCAGCTTCACTATTGCCCTGGTGTGGCCAAAGGTCGCACATGACATAGGCGGCCGGCTCCCGAGGTCCGGCGGAACTTTTTTCCTTTTCCTTTCTGCTTCTTTTCCTACAATCCGTTTCATCTGAAGACACGACCAGGTCCCTGAATGTGTGCAGGGGGACGCTATTGATTGAATGAAAATGGCGGCTTGACACAAAGCTGACTCAAGCGTTGCTGTTGATGCTATACAGACAAAAATTGGTTTTCAGTTTGTACATTCTTCAGGATTTTTTTTTCCATCCAAGTCTGATTGAGAGTTTGTAGAAAAATGGCTTCAGATTTTCCACATACTACTCTTCAACATTCTTCCTAAATGTAACAATGTGAAACTCACTAGGAGAACGGCTGTTTCTGTTTCCTTTCAAAATGCTGCCAACAATATTTTCTGAATGGAAGACACCATCTTGTAGCATAAAGGGCCGAAAGGGGTTCTGGTCTGGCCGATGGTTGGTGGAGACATTTTGACTATATCTTGGACCTGCCCGGCCTCGCCCAAAATGGCGCCGGTATAAATGGGACTCGTAACTCCTTGCCCGCAAATGTATATCTAGAAAATGTTATTGTAAGTGGCCCTGTCGTATTTTAATTACAAAATGTACGTCCACCGATTCCGCAACTGTTAGACACCTTTGTTCTTGCAACCTAATGGCCCGCTCGTTACGTTCCTCTACAGTGTAAATGTCTCCTCATCATATACGATTTCAGTTTGCTCCGTGGCCGGCCCACGTGGTTATAGGCCCGTATTTGTATACTGACATTTTCACAATAAAGGTTTTTAAAACAAAACACGGTAGTAGTATTTACATTGGTAAAGTTTTTACTTTTAGTCACTGTTTTCGAATCAGTAAAAGGCAAGTGAAATAAAGCAGTCCAATTACATGACGGATAAAAGGTATAATATGTAGGAACGCAGTAAAGATAAATGGTCAAGGGCAGTTGTGTTTTTCATTTCTGCAACATAAAGTGATCGATAAGAATCTGATAATCAGGCGTATCGGCGACTAAGACAGCAGGCCGAATCTCTTTTACTCAACGGCTCCGTCATGGAAGGAAGAAACGCCCTTTTTCTCGAAAAAGGAATATATTTTACTTGCAGGACAGTTGTAAAATTTCCGGGAAAGTACATTAGCCTGGAATATTATAACATATGTTTAAAAAAAAATAATGTTCGAAAACAATAAAAAGCGTAATTTTTAGGTCATATGACCAAGCTTTTCATCATTAAAATAACAAAAGTAAAATGAACCAATGAAAAGTTTTATTAACAAGTCACATGACCTGTTATGCTTACGTTACGCGCTGCGCGCCGCGCCTCGGATCACTTCCGGGTGCGCTAACGCGGCGTGTCATATAACGCATTACGCGACAACGTAGGTCAAGAATATAGTCAAAATGTCTCCACCAACCAGCGTTCGGAACACAACCCCTTTCAGCAGTCCAAAAAGTTCTGTTAAATGACAACAGAGGGGACAGGCAACAAGAACCATCAGTCAAAGAGGGGAGGGCAAGTTCTTCTCTTCCGGGTCATGTTGGGGCGCTACCGGAACTGATCGAATTGGTAGTCTACAGTGTTTCTGGATGTTTCAGACTAAAGCTGGCGTCAGCATGAGAGCACTACCATCTCGTAGCTCCGTCGTGGCCATTCCACGAGCAGACATGGCAGCCGCTCCCCACCAGAAGCCTGCGGGAGTCGGGGGCCCCCAAGACTTTTGTAGAATCTTCACGGCTGAGGGGACGCTTTCGAGAATGGGACCCAAGCCCTATCAGGGAAGCGTCCGAGTTCCAAGGTGTCCCAGGGCCATTTTAGTGGACCACGCCCAAATCTGAAGAGCCGGCCGCCATTTTGAGAGTCCTGTGGCAGCCGCTTATCGTTGCATCGCAAGAGCGGGAGCAACTCAACTACATGGTGAGCGAGACGCTGTAGTCGCAAGAGCGGGCGGTAAACAGCTGAGTGGCGGAAGAGGCACAGTGTAGCAAAAGCGGGCGGAATGGCAACTGAAACGGTAAAGGGGCGCCCCACTACAGCGTGTCTTCAGGTCAAACGGATTGTGGGACAAAGTCCAGAATAGAAGAGTCATCAAAAGGCAAAAAGTTCCGCCAGACCCCGGGAGCCGGCCGCCTATGTCGGGGGCGATCTCAGGCTACACCAGTGCTATAAGACTTGGGGAGGGGGTCGGAGCCAAGCGTCTTCTCCGAGTCCGTGCCATCACACCGCCCCTCGGGGGCCTCCGTCAAGCGGTTTAGGGAGGTACCATATAACATTGTTTTCAAATGCAGTCAGGTCCACAAACGACCCTCACTTACTTTGAGAATAGTGAAGCTGCAGTAGGTGGAAATAAGCTTCAGACAGTCTAACAAGCACTGCTTTTGGAAACATTTTTTGATTTTTTTGTATTTTTGCACAGTTTTATATTTTTTTTTTGTTTTTGATGGAGGGGAAACAACAAAGCACAGGCATTGAAAAAGGCTCAAACTCAGAACTCTGAACCTTGGCACCCAACATCCAGGACTTTCCATCCGGATCTTGGCGCCTTGTGCTGCTTCTGACCTATTCACACATCGGTCCACTACTGACATCATCTTATAAACCAACGTTATGTAAATAGTTATTTAATAAAATGTTTTACCCTGTTTCTTTGCTGGTGTGTTGTCTATATTTTTAATATTTGCATAGGGTTTGTCGTTATTTTGGGCGGGATGGGTGACGGAGCCGAGCTGTCTTGCAGCCCTCATGGTGTGGAGCTCAGTTCATCTCACTATTTTCGTATTTCTCATGAAGGGTTGTTTATAATATTTCTATTTTAGCGAGGTCAAAAAGAGATCCAATTAGTGGCCTACTGATTTTGCTCGATTACTTTTATTTTTTTACACGATTTTTCACGATCTGCAAAGACTAAACAGAGTATTGCGACTTTGTGCTTGTTTGTAAATAGAGAATGAACCAAAGAGAATCAATTGTAAAACAGTAAATGCTTGGATAATAATCAATCAAATGGAGAGACAAGCAGGCAGGACGGATTACAACGGGGGTAAAGGCCTGCGTTAACTACTCTTCACTATCTGCAAAGAGAGAGTACTACTAAGAGAAAAGAGGGGAGGGGGGCAGCGTTCAAAGCACATCAGCGTGCATAAATACGAAAATGTTTTTATCTATCACGTACTTGACATTTTAAAGCTTTTCATATTTGCTATTAAAAAACCATTGAAATTCACTGAAAAAACCATAGGTTATAGTCGATATATAGTTAGGAATTTGCATTTACAAAACCTTGAAAATTCAATGAAAAAACCATAGGTTTTAGGCCATATATAGTTAGGGATTTGCATTTACAAAACCTTATTTTACTCGCATAAAACCATTGAAATTCCATATATAGTTAGATGCGCTAACTATATATCGCGCACCCGCAATCCACTGCTGATGATGTCACATATTACATCATTCATGACATGGTCAGTGACATCACTGATGACATCACTGATGACAACTCAAATGACATCACTGATGACATCTCAAATGACATCACTGATGACATCACTGATGACAACTCAAATGACATCACTGACAACATCACAGATGACATCATTCATGTGTTAATATGATGAACCTCTACAGACTCTGATATATCCTTAGATACACTCAGTGAAAACAGACACTCACAGACTGTCACTCATCCATGGAGTTACTCATACACCTAGACAGTCATGCAAAGAATCAAACACACCTCCAATTCCTCTACTATACAGTTATACACACCTTACTTATTGAAACATATTCTAACACATATTTACTCTCTTATACAATCCTTGATACATGTTCACAATGATCCATACAGCCACTCACACATTCACTGGCTCTTATGCACAGTTATTTATATATGTTAACTCTCACATGTACTGTGTTTTACATATGTACTTACTTTGACATGTAGCACTGAGATATCCATTCACTCACCAATACACTCATGCACACAGTCAACCGCCCATATAGCTGTTTCCACATGCACTCTTGAACTCATACACCTAGTGAATCAACTGCTTACACATCTATGCACAGAGTCACACACCTCCCAGCCACCCACACACATACTCAGTCTCCCATACAAATACTTGAGCAACCAATCAATAACCCATATAGTTATTCATATAGCTACTGATCAACACATGCAGCAGTTTACAGAACAACAGATATAATGATGCACAAATTAATACAGTTTAATCACTAATCCATGCACTCAGTGAGACACATTTAATCACTCCCTCATACAATCAGTCATGCACCTACTAAATCCTTCATCCAGACATTTATACATCCACTCATTCTTCAATATGTAAGACATATTTTAACTTTACAGAAACATACAGTCACTGGATGTTGTCATCAGTGATGTCATTTGAGTTGTCATCAGTGATGTCATCAGTGATGTCACTGACCATGTCATGAATGATGTAATATGTGACATCATCAGCAGTGGATTGCGGGTGCGCGATATATAGTTAGCGCATCTAACTATATATGGAATTTCAATGGTTTTATGCGAGTAAAATAAGGTTTTGTAAATGCAAATCCCTAACTATATATGGCCTAAAACCTATGGTTTTTTCATTGAATTTTCAAGGTTTTGTAAATGCAAATTCCTAACTATATATCGACTATAACCTATGGTTTTTTCAGTGAATATATATATATA
This sequence comes from Lissotriton vulgaris, assembly GCF_964263255.1. Classification (NCBI taxonomy): domain Eukaryota; kingdom Metazoa; phylum Chordata; class Amphibia; order Caudata; family Salamandridae; genus Lissotriton; species Lissotriton vulgaris. Next base: position 58,820 of record NW_028245032.1, read on the forward strand.
TATAAAAATTCTGTTTGAAATAATTATGGTTAACAACTCCAAGACCATGTCCACTTGGACAGAATCCCGGTGGATCTAGAAAATGACACTAGATTGGTATACAATTAGTGTACTTGTCACAGTTGTATTAGGCATTATGCTCATGCATATTATTGTGGTTTGACATGCATATTTAGCGATATAATGGATACTCACTAACGCAAACGATGCAATATCTGTTGTAAGCATTCTAATGCCTTAACATGTCACGTTATATAAGAGAGAATTATATACTGTGATTTATACTCGACACTTACCGAATCAAATAAGATTGATGAGGGTTCCAATTCCAAAATGTCCCCCACACTTTGCACTTATGGTGTTTATGGGATAGTCCTATTTCTATGATGAATGTATAGACAATGTAAAAGGACTATGTTTTAGAATCCACAGCAAACGTGAGCAAGCCGTGAGGTGAAACGCGTTGTTTGTTTTTGCTGCCAATAAATCTCCACAGCACAGCAAACTCCTGGTGTGTCGTCTACGTATTTTCTGGATCAGAAAACGTGTGGTGAAATATATATATATATCTATATATATATATATATATATATATATATATATATATATATATATATATATATATATATATATATATATATATATATATATATAAAATATTCAATATTTTTATTGTAGGATAGCGGGAGGGTAAAATTTACTATTATCACTCCAGTGAGTGCAACAGTAGGGAAAGCGTTGGATAGCGGGAGGGTAAATATTACTATTCCCACTCCAGTGAATGCAAGAGTAGGGAAAGCGTTGGATAGCGTAGGGGTAAAATGTACTGTTCCCACTCCAGAGAATACAACAGTAAGGAAAGAGTTGGATAGCGTAGGGGTAAAAATTACTATTCCCACTCCAGTGAGTGCAACAGTAGGAAAGCGTTGGATAGCATAGGGGTAAAAATTACTATTCCCACTCCACTGATGCAACAGTAGGGAAAATAATTATTTAATATATTAATCAAAATAAATTAAATATCAATACCAATAAAAAAAAAAAAATTACCAATTACATATTATTTAATATTACTCAATTATAAATACAAATAAATGAGTTAATTAAAATTAATTACCTATTCATAATTAATTAACAACTAATTAATTTTCAATAGCAACATTTTATTAATAATAACAAATATACCAATTAATAATTAACAGTAAGTTAATTATCAATAGACAAAAATAATTTTAATGTGTAATTAATTGAAATTAAATTCATTCCCACACGAATACCCGATAAATCCACAACCCACTACAGAAAATAAATTAATACAATTAACAAAATTATCAATTAATACAAATTAATTACCAATTATTAAAAATTAATTACCAATTAAAAATTAATTAACAATTTAAAATTTAAAATCAATACCAATACATTTTTTTTACTTAATTACAATTAAATTACTTCCCACCCTATTCCCCTAAAAAACCCACAACCCGCTACAGAACTAAAACGCAAAATTAAATTACAAATAATTAATAATTCCTACAAATTAATATTTAATTTACTATAATTAAATTACTTCCCACCCTATTCCCATATAAACCCACAACCCTCTACGGAATAAATTATGCAAAAATTAAATGATATAAAATTCATTATTTAAAAAAAATTAAACATACATTACAAAACAAAAATAATATACACTTTTAACACATATACTAACATACAAAACACTTAAAAAAATTGGATATTAATAAAAAAATCAATATATTTTAATGCCTATATTATATACTTCGATATTTTGACAATCAGTATTACTTACCTTCATTTCAATATTTTTAACCACTATATTATGTCAATTCAGTATTATTTTTTCAATATGATGTCTAGTAACCAACCAACAGTAATACAGTAAATCCACTACAAAAGTAAGTAGAACAAAATGGGCATCAGCAGAGACAACGGAACGGATCTTCTCCACAAGGGAGATCTTTGCTACTTGGATAATAATAATAGCCTACCCACCTCTAATAAAATATCCACACCCACTATTAAATGATGACGCAACGCGGCTGCCTAATACAAATGGAAAGACTTTCTCAGTATTAAAAGGAGCTAGAAGTATGCCAACAAACCAAGAGACATGTAGGGAGACAAGTGAAAACAACATTACCCTTAGAAAAACAACCACCCAGTCTGACGGAAATGAAGACTGGTCCTGAATACCATACAACCTGAATTTACATCGATCCTGATGATAACAATGCAGTAGGTGGGGAACAAAATAAGAAGACCACCAAGCAAAACGATAAAAACAATTACGATGTGTTCCTGGAATGTCCATGGTTTCAAAGAAATGCAAAAGGACCAAGAAACCATTGCTTTCTTAAGTAAATTCAACATAATACTGCTACAAGAAACGTGGAATACGACACCGGAACACATAGCAGGATACGAAGAATACCACAGAATGGCAGAAAAAATCGCAAAGTATGGACACCCAAGAGGGGGGTTGTCCGTATATACGACAACAGAGCATGACTGGAAAACAGAGGAAATGGATTTCCAGAGAAAACTGGATTCAAGTAATCAAATTGGAATGTAAGCAGTCTATAAACGGAGTGGGGAAAAAACTATTATTTCTAAACATATACAGTCATCCTGACAAGAATAAGAAAAAGGAAAAACTGTTAAACCTAATAAATTTAATGAAAACGTTACAAATTACATATCAAAATTACGAGATAATAATCTCAGGGGATTTTAACTGCAAATTGATAGAGGGAAAATCCAATAAGAATGTACCTCAAAAAACAGTAAACGAGCTGGAAATACTAGGTCTTGTCATCCTGAATGGAAATATGAAGGGAGATCAACCGGCAGGTATCACCTTTTCATGCGGGAAAAAACAACCAATTATAGATTATACAGTAATCAGCAAAGACCTCATTCCCCTGATCAACAACTTCCTCATTACAACAAGTTTAGGAAAATATCTAATACTTTATATATTCAAAACAAGACCAAAATGATAAAAATCTAGGATATGGTACTTACAAATATGCGCTTTGCAAGAATAGCCTTAAAATGGAGTTCCTTGAAGTCAGTAGTTCTGTCCGATGGTACCATGGTGCTGAGAACAGATTCCAACAGTTCTTTCTGACCATATTGGTTGTAGTGTCGGCAGACTCATAAACAGTACCTTTCTGTTGCGGCCAATCACGTTGGTGTGGGCAGGTCATGGCAACCGCCTCGGTTGCAATGTGAAGAGTAGTCATGTAGCGTGTGTTGCCCTCAAGTTGCAGCGCTGGAACTCACTCAGCGGCATCGGTGAGACCAGTGGCAGATCACAGTGGCAGATCACAGTGCAAGCGACAGTGCTGGTTGATTGGAGCTGGCATCAATTGGCCCAGATGGCGGTGTTGCATGGGGCAGTGCATTGAGTAACTTCCGAGTTACAGTGCCCCCAAACCACGGTGAGGTCATGCGTGTCTTGGTCAGCAGGCATTGACATCGTTGGGGAGACCAGGGCAGCAGAGTGAAGTGAGGGGTAACAAGCCAATATATGCCAGGTCTGACACTACTTTTTATCTGAAAATTATTACATTTATTTTTTATTATATTTCAGTGAAATATCTCAACTTTGTTGGTGCATTTTTTTGAGATACTCATGCTGAAGAAGCTTTTAAGACCTTAAAGAAAGCCTTTTCCTATGTCCCAGTTCATTATCCAGATCTGAGCAGACTATTTTTTGTGTGGAGACCGATGCTTTGGGAAGTGCTCTGGAGACTCTTTTTTACAATGATATATGATGATATGATATAAAGGATTTTGTAGCGCGCTCTGTTACTAGAATAGTATCCTGGCGCCGAAGGTGAGGGCAGATTCCGAGGTCAAAGGGAAATTAGCAGAGTTAGAGAGTGATGTTAAACAGATGGGTTTTCAGCCCCTTCTTGCAGGCCGTAATGGTCGGAGCAGCTCTAAGATGAAAAGGGAGAGCATTCCAGGCCCTAGAGGCCTTGACCGAGACGGACTGGCCGCCTAATAGGGAGAGCTTAAATCTGGGGACCGTCATTTGACACTGATTGGCCGAACTGAGACATCGATTAGGAATGTACAGGGCAAACCTTTTCCTCAGGTAGACAGGACCGGTCAGATGGACTGCGCGAAAGGCCAGAACAAGAGTTTTAAACATAATCCGGTGGGCAACCGGAAGCCAGTGGAGGGTCTTGAGACAGGAGCGGACACTAGAACTGATGGGGAGATTGAACAGAAGCCTGGTGGACGCATTTTGGATGACCTGGAGACGTTGGATCAGGAAGGCTAAGCGACCACAAAACAGTCTGTTGGCATAGTCGAGCCTAGAAAGTATTAGGGCCCGCAAAACCGTCTCTTTAGAGTCTCTCTGAAGGAGGGGAAAAAACCTACGGAGGTCCTTGAGAGTGCCAAAGCAAACCCCCGTAAGTTTTTTAATATGGTCTTCAAACTTAAGGTCATTCCCGAACCCGACCCCAAGGTTTTTTGCTGGGCCACCGATGGATTTTGGGCAGGGCAAGTCGCGGGGCCATAAGAGGTCACTAAATTTATCAGGGAAGGAGCCATAGAAGATCACCTCAGACTTGTCTTCATTACACTTGAACTGAGCAAGCGCTAGCCAATGGAAGACGGATGAGAGGCAGAGTTGGACCGCCGACGTATCCAAATTGTCCTTTGGCCAGGTGAACAAAAGTTGGGTATCGGCGGCATAGGCCATGATTTTGGCCCCCAGTTGTTCCGCCAGATAAGTCAAAGGGGTCAGATAAACATTAAAAAGCAAGGGGCTAAGAGTAGACCCCTGGGGGACTCCTGTGGTGAGTTTATTGGGGAGGGAGGCAAAAGGAGGCATCCAGACCTGTTGTGTCCTATTGTCCAGAAAGGACGTCAGCCAGTCTAGTACGGGGCCAGTGATGCCGACGGCCGCTAGTCTAGTGAGGAGTAATGTATGGGGCATCATGTCAAAGGCGGCAGAGAGATCCAATAAAATCAGAGCTGCTCTGCCACCTCCGTCCAGGCACTCCCGAATAGCCTCCGACACTTCGACAAGCGCCGTTTCGGTACTGTAGGCGGCCCGGAATCCTGATTGAGCTGGATGCAGTGCTTGGGAAGATTCAATAAAATTGTCCAGTTGTTTAAAAGCGATCTTCTCGCAGACCTTTGCTAAGGCAGGCAGTAAAGAAGGTGACTCCTTAGAACACCAAGTTTTGTTTATTATTCCCATTCTTTGTCTTCTGCTGAAATTAATTATTTCATTTTAGAAAGAGAATTGCTGGCTCTGAAAGAGGCCTGCATGGAATGGCAACACCTATTACTTTGGGGCCAGGCATCTCTTTGTAATCAGGACTGATCATCAGAGTCTTCAGGACCCAAAATCAGTCAATGTAGAAATGGAACTCAGGCCCTTTGGGCATATTTTTTCCCATCAATTTGAGGTACATTCTGGGGTCTATAAATAAAGCAGCAGATGCACTTTCCTGCAGTTGTCTGGAATAGATTAAGTCCCCTTCTCACAGCACATACTTTCTGTTTTAAATTCGATTTTGAAGAATATCCAATACTCTCAACAATCACTTAGCCAACAGAAAGTCAAGCAAATTTCTTTGAATAAGAAAGGCTTATTATTTCATTGACTGGCAATGTTTATTCTGGAGAAGAATCTTCAGAAAAGTATACTCCACCCCTGCTATGATTCTAAACAAGCTGGCCACAAGGGATATAAGAACACCTCTGACTTATTGCCTAAAAGATTTTGGTGGCCATAAATGAGTTCTGATGTTGACAGATATTTGGGGAGTTATCCTATACACCAGCCTTGGTCCGTGTCAGTAACATCGGTGGGGCGGAGGGGCCTGGTAAGTGGGGATTTCGAGGGACAATGCAGAGGGAAAATTAAATAAATAATTAATTTTCCCTCTGCATCATCCCTCAAAATCACCACTGCTGTTACCTGCACGGACTGCAACTGCTTTTCATGCTGATGCCAACCCTCTTGTCAAATGCCTTTCCGTTTATTAAAAACATTGAAAATGGCTCCAATGCCTTTTGCTTCCAATAGATATACACTTCCTTGTAGGCTTGCCCCTGTCCAAATCAAGAACAAACATTATGGTCACAGTGGACATCTTTTTCAAGGATGGACCATTTTTCTGCCCAGGTTTCTTGGTGCTAAAGAAACAGCAGCATATTTTTTTTGAGATATCTATTTTACTTTATGGGTGCTCACAGAAAATCATTTCAGACAAAGGGCCACATTTTATTTCTCATTCTTGGAAGGCTTTTTGTTCTGCAATGGGAATAACCAGAGCTTTGTATTCAGATATGTCCTGTAGTTGGTTACTCTCAGATGGCTGCTGAGCAGTTTCTGAGTTAATTCATACTCAGGCATAAAGTGGGAAGCAGGTCGATAAGTATTTATGATCAGCTCAAGAAAGAAAGAAGTTGCAGACTGATAAAGATAGATGGACAAAGCCTAATTACCAGATAGAGGACAACGTATGATGCTCCTCTCACTTTTTACCTTTCAGTCTTCGATTTGCAAGTCCTTTTCCAGTCACATAACTGTTAGAGTGAAAAATAGAACAGTAAGACCTCATGTCCATCATGCTTAATCAAACGGTTGTAATGAGTGGTCACACATTTTATACTTGTGTCTTTATTGTAATGAACTCTCAGGATATAGTGGGTTGAACTCAAAGGTTATATTGGCAACCAACATCAGATATGTAACCAAAGCCCTCAAACAAAAATTTTTTTGCAAATCCATCTCCGACAGAATAAATGATGGATTCTGAGTGAGGGCTATATCAATTATAGGGGAATGAGAGGCAGAGATCCGGAAAGGAGGAGAGGGGGAACCATGATAATAGAATACTTATTACACTCAATGAGATTAAATGAGAACACTTACATCACAAAACACATACTTCATTTTCACAATTTATATGGTAAGTATATGGATATGTCGCCTGTCACCCGCTCAGTCCACCCATAATCCAATTACTGGAACCATGGAATTATATATCTTTTGGTACAGCACAAAACAGACTGTCACTTCACATTAATGTCTAACTCCAGCGTACACCTTTCTCCATGGAGCTGTCAACTAGCACATGATTCAGTAAATACGTGATCACTGCCTAACCCTAATCCTTAAACAACAAGAGAGAGAGGGTTTTCTTGTAGTATAAGAAGGAGCACTCTTAGTCCCGCTATGAAATACAATCAAAACAACAAAAGAATGCACTTTTCCTTGCATGAGGAGCAAGTGGGAAGAATCTCAGTAGATTCTTTTAGAAAGCCCTCACTCACCAACCTAGTTGGTGACTTGCTTCATCATCGGGCCCTACCAGGAAGGTCTAGTTCCCCCCGGTGTGCTTCGGCGCCAGAATTACTGCAGATCTGGTTATTTTTGTGTGAGTGAAATGTGAAGTGAGTTAAAAGTGACTAGGTCGTATCCCAAATTTTTTAATTCGTTGGCCAACCCAGCACGGTTCAAAAGTAGAGCAGGCAGTAGGAAAGCTGGATAGATAGTTCAGCTATGCCTCGCTATGTGCAGTCAACATGTTTCTGCCTATTTAGATGCAAGTAGCCAGGCATTCATCAGTATCAGTGTGAAGACCCGGGCGCTGTGAGTGTGCTAAGGCTCACCCTAACCTGGTGGTCAAAGTGTGAAAAAAAACTGGAAAAAATTCAAACGTAAAAACCTGTTGTGGAAGGGGTAACTGAATGTGTTTGGCACCCAGCAGTTACCTGAAAGAGAAGCAGACACAAAAAAAACACATATAGGTAAAAGAAATAATTTTACACCATGTCAAAAGCGTCTACTTATTTCAGAATATTCCAACAGGAGTGCTCCTCTCAAATAGTGCACTACAAAGAAGTCTCATGTAATTATGGTGCTGTATCATGAGAAAGGAGAGTGCAACTACATTTCACATTTAGCGTGAATAGTTGTGAAAAAGGCCACTCTAAATGTGGAGGTACCTCTTGATAGTAGCGCTACTGAACCTGCACGCCAACTAGGGCGTTGAGTGGTCTACGTGCGTTGTTGGTGCATAGCAATTTATCGTGAGTTACACCAACCCATCTTGTGTAAAGTGACCGGAGGTTAACAAAAGACATAGAATAAATGCTTACATAGGGCATGATCACTAATCACACCATGGGTATCGGGAGGGGGGTGATGGCTTGTAGGCACACCCTGTAAGAAAAATGGGAGGGTGAGCGGTCAAAATAACACAACATTGTCCCTAGTACGAAGGTTACTTATCTGTTTTGTTGCGTGGAGCGCTGCTTTCTACTCACGACAGCAAAGCCAGGCACCCGCTTGGAACCTGGATTCCCCCTCAGTAACGGGACCCCATTGATGCTGGGGCCATTGTCTCTCGGCTCTTAAAAATGCAGTGGCAGCCATTCAGGGGCACTCTGGGACTGGGGGTGAAAACATCAGCGTCCCGTGGTTGCGTCATAGCATCACGTGAGTATTGTGGCCAATCACCGTGTTCAGTTGGTGTACATGTGACCACTGCAGTCAGCGGAAACTAGATTGCTGACCGTTTTTTTGCGGGGAGTTCCTATCAGTTCAAAATGAACTTTATTGGCAAGATTTGTTCACGCTTCGGAAGGCATCTCAATTCAGAGATACATATCATGTGAAAGGAGCGTTGGTCAGATCAGAAAGTGTCAGAACTTTGGGCGATGTCATAGTATTTTCAAAGTGCACAGGTAGGTGCATGTAAGTAACTCAGTACTGTGTACTCAGGGTCTTCGTCATGCTACCTCTGCCTGCAACCTGCCTGCAGTATTGATAATTTTGCAGAGAGAGAGAAATATGGGGGGGTCCATTGTGGATTAGTTGAAGGTCAGATATCGTCTATAAGCATACTCATATGTTATATGTTATGAAAGGCACCAGTATTTAGCTATCTTTTCAGTACCGTACTCTGTGGGACATTATCATTAAGCCCAGTACTGTATGTACCTAGGCGATAGACCCATCTCTGTTCATTCTCAAACAGAGATTGGTGGATGTTGCGGCCTTTGTTCACCTGTTCTATGACAGTCCACTTCAACTCGTCTATGGTGTGATTTGATTGTATGTAGTGTTCACTGAAGTTTGGTTGTAATTCTTCTATTCCTAATGTTACTCCTGTGTTCACACATATGTTGTTTAACCTCGCGTGTTGTCATCTCTACATAATCCAACCCACAGGAACAAGTGATCAGATAAACCACGTTAATTGAGTTGTAATTAGTGTGGGAGAGTTGTGATCAGGTTTTTCCAGGTTCTAGTTCCAGGGGTTTTGTGTGTTTTGTAATGTGGCATACTCTGCAGTCAGAGCAAGCATAATGACCTACCCAGATGGTGGTTGGGCTATTGGTCGTGTGTGTACAAGAGAGTCCTTAAGACTCCGGCCCTTCCTGAAAGAAAAAAGGGGTTTGTCCCATGTTGTGTTGTTGCTAGTCAGGATTCTCCAGTGTTTATTTATCACTTTCTTCACAGTGTTGGATACTGTACTATATGTGGTGACGCAAGTAATGGGATTTCACTCTTTTTTTCGGATTGTCCTAAAGGAGGGCTTCCCTAGGCTGGTGTTGTGCCCTCTTTTAGCTCTTATTGAGTATTCTCTCGGGGTATCCGCGATTCTTCAGTCTGGATGCCAGATCCGTAGATTGAGCACGGAAATCCGTCAGGTTACTGCAATTTCTCCTGAGTCGCAAGTATTGCCCATAGGGTAAGTTCTCTCTGAGGGGCATGGGATGGAAGCTAGTGAACTCCAAAAGGTTGTTCGTAGCTGTGAGTTTATATTGTGTCTTGGTGGTGAGGGTTCCATTGCCTTTCGAGATCACCACATCCAGAAAAACCAGCTCCTGGTGGTCAGAAGTGTGGGTGAACCTTAGGTTTTGGTCCAGAGTATTGATCCAGTGTAAAAAGCTGGTCAGGTTATCTTCAGGTCCTCTCCATATCATAAGGACATTGTCTATGTACCTCTTCCATAAGGTTATGGAAGAGAAGTAAGGGCTGCCTAACCTTAACATTTTCCCTTTACCTCACAGTACCTCACAGTATTGGAATGGGGATAATTCAATATTCGTTATATGCATGTTCCTTTGCCAAATTTACAGTGACCAAAGGTCCCCTGGTGTTTACACCATGCCCCACTAAGTTCACCACATCAAAAGCCATCCTGTAACAGCAATGGAGTCCTCTACTATCAGTCTGTCATGTAAGTCAGTGACCATAATTTATATACTATCATGTATTGCCATTTGCATCTCATTCACCCCTTTCTCATTTCTAATAAATGTCTGTCCTTTTATCATTTTGTCGATGTGAAAGGAATACATTTTATCCATTTTAAATTCATTTAGCATGTACTCTAGTTATAACACCTATCATGCCCGCCTTGAGTTACACTTTCATATCTATAAAGTTTTTCATTAGTCATTTCTGCAGCCATTGTTTCATGGGTCTCATGTCCACAGAGACCTTCAGGGGCTGTTTATGAGCAGCTGTCATCAAGGAGTCTGTCCACACAGAAAGCATCCATAGCACTTCCAAGTAAGACACTACCATGGCTCATATCCATATGTGTATACCAAGTAAAAGATTCAAATCCACTCCTCTCTTAATCTTCACAGTACAAAGAGCCACAGCACCCAACTGCTGAAAGGTAGAATTTATATTCAACAGCACTCAACGCATTTCAGAAACAGAGTTTCCTTGCTCATGAGTAATGAGGTTGTATATGGTAAAGGTTTAAATAAACATCACGTGGTGGGTGACAAACATAACACGTGAAAACAAACTTTGCACTGCTGCACCATCCAAAAGTTAAAAAAGTATTTAAACATACATATGTTTACAAATTAATTTGTGCAACCAGAAATGTCTCAGAAATACTGAGTTAATAAATGGGTACATAATCACAGAGTATAGATATTTTTTCACGAACATTCGCGGAAGAATATAGACTTTGTCTTCAATGAACTTTATTGTTCCCCTCATAATTAACAGGCGGCCTCCTTCGTTGCTATTCAAGCAGTGCGAACAACATAGCTGAACAGCGTAATAACAGTCAAATCTAAAGAGCGTTATAATGCCCTCATCACACTGGTCAATTAATACAAAAATAATAACAATGGTTTCTTAGAAGTGCTAAAGCAAGCTCTAGGCTGCAACTCTCATGCACCAGTTTGCAACGCTCCATCAAATAGCTAGACTCAATTAACAATTTCACCCCAGTTGGCAACAGTAGAAATGGCAAAACATATACGTACAATTTAATATAAAAACAATGATGACAAGGAGAAGCTTCCTTGACCAAAAAGAAATACAATGGGGACAACATTTCTAGAGATCAATCAATCTACTCTTGTCATTCCGCTGTTTTTTTAGCTTGACACTGTGATTCCAGCTCATTTACCAATTTCCAGTGTAGAAAATCTGAAAAAATACATATAGCACCATGTCACAAAAGTGAATTAAAATCAATATTTACAAGCAGCACAGAAAGAAGCAGCAGATATAAGAGAAGCCATAGAAATACTAAATACTAAATGCCTGCAGTCTAAAAAGAAGTGGGACCCCGCCATTGATTTAGTCACCTAAATGAAGTGACAGTTCTTCATCAATGTTATGTCCTGACGGCTGCACTGTGTGATATTTTAATATCATTCTGGACTCAAGGCGTCTTAGTTCAAGGACTCTATTGCCTCCCCTCTCTCTAACTGGAATAGTGTCAAGAACACAAAAGGAAAGGAGGCTTGTATTTTGTTTATGAGATTCTTTAAAATGCTGCGCTGTTGGATATTGCTTATCATCTTTTGTGATTGCCCTTAGGTGTTCCAGGACTCTCTTTTTGGCAGGATGGATCGTACTGCCGATATAATATTTCTCACATGGACCCCTAAGGGCATATACAGCATGATCCATATTGCATGTGACATGTTTGGTTATCACAAACGATTTGCAGTTGGCTGATAGTTTCACCTGTTTGCAGTTCCTACTGTTTTTGCAGGCTTTTCACTTATTGCAGGTGTAAACACCCTGTACTGGATTTGCTCCTTGTTTAGAGATACTTTGACATATGATGTCTCTCAATGATTCAGCCTTTCTGTAAGTAACCTGTGAAAAATTTTCCACTGCTGTCGAAAGCTCCTTGTCTGTTTTAAGGACTTTCCAGAATTTATTAAGGGCATCTCTGACTTCACGTGCCCTTTTTCGAATAGGTAGTGATGAACCTGATCTTGATCTCAGGAAGGTTAGAGTTATGCTCAGCCGTTTTGATTTTCAAAAGATCACTTCTATCTCTTTTGTCAGCTTCTACACATGCTTTAGTGATATCAATCTGAGTGTAGCCCCTTTCAAGGAAGCGTTTGGTCATTTGTTTCTGAAACGCGTTGAGTGCTGTTGCCAAAAAAATTCTACCTTTCAGCAGTTGGGTGCTGTGGCTCTTTGTTCTGTGAAGATTAAGGGCGGAGTGAATTTGGATGTTTATGGGTCTTGCTAACCCGCCCAGCCCGCCGTCATTGTGAGGCTCGAGTTGCAGCAATTACTGTTTATGAACCAAGCAAAAGATATCCACATATCTCAATACAGTCTCATCTGGCTTTCTTGAAGTACCATCTTGACGTTGTCTCTACACCCTCTGCAATGTCAAATCAACAACTGCCTGTTCCCGGGTTTCCAGTGATCTTTCTTGTTCTTGAACATCAGGAGAAACCCCTTCTTTTAGATACCTCCTGGTGTCCAAATCTACCATTCCCTCTGCAGTTGACTCATCTTACTTCCAGCAAATTGTAGTCAGTGAACTTTTCACTAACTGGGTGGGTGCACTATCCTTGCTGGTCTGTCTTCATATACCTGCCAAGTTTCCAAGCCCTTTGACAGTTTTCCTTTTGATTCTATCATTCTATTATACCCCCGTCCTTGATTGCCCACTGAAAAGAAATGGTGAGAACAAAAGTCTCAGGAGCACATATGTCCACTACATTATGCATATAACAATGCATGATGTAATTATTGCAACAGTCTCTGTGATAAACACTGACATTATAAAATACCAGCTCCCCTGTCTCATTCTGTATTCCTGCATGCCACTTTGCTTAGCAAAGGTGCAACTGTTGCACATGTATTATCCCCTTCAACATAATCCTTCGTCAGAGATCTGCATAAAGAAACATCACTTTTGCATACAAGGAATCTTGAGTTAGTCAAGCAATGTTTCATTCATATTCCCTCAAGAATATAGGTATGATTCTGTGGTTAACAGGTGATGATTGGTGGATGCAGCATTTCATGGCTTTTATCTAAACATGGTATAGCAGATACTTCTAAGGGTTAATCGCTTGTACATGGCTTAAAAATTAGCGTTTTATGTGTGTTACATTGTACGGATGCCTGAAAATGGGGGTTCACAGTGTGTATGAACTGTGTGTGACACAGGAATGGGGCCCATGTGAATTTAGTAATACAAAGTGTCAAAGCCTTTTACATGATGAAATATGAACATGGTGACATATGCATTTTTTTTAAAGTTAAACATAATTGAAGCCCACTCCCAATACTTTTCTGCCATCTCAGTAGACTCCACACAATTTCCAAGTTCATCATCACTTTACCAGGCGTTCAGCATGTACCTCACATCGCTGACAAGCAAGGGGCAGTGTAGCCCTTGTGGCCCAATTTGGCCAAACTTTGCACACAACATACATTTGATCATCAATAAAGACAGTTCCTAAAGTTGAGGGTTTCAATAGCAACAGCTTGTGTTGGACTCGGCCCTTTTTGCAGGGTCATCCCAAAACTTTCTGCCTTTCTCTTGTATTTTGTCTTGCCTGTTTTTGCTGGTTTTATGACTCTGGGCACTTTACCTCTGCAGTTCCGTGCTAAAGTGCATGCACTCTCTTGTGTAAACTTGGTAAAATTGGTCTACACCTGCATGGCATAATTAATTTCCTGTTAGTCCCTTCTACAGTGATATCCCATATACACAGGGCCTGTAAATTAAATGCCACTAGTGGGTTTGCAGTGCTGCTTGCACCATGCACCAAAGTAGCCTTTCAAACCTGTCTCAGGCCACTGCCACTGCAGGGCCTGTGTGCACAGTTTACTGCCGCAGTGACGTGGCATGTAAAGTTGTTGTCATGTCTCAAACTCCACTTTTACTGCCTACTAGCAGCCCGCCCCAGCGTTGCCCGGGGCAGAAGGGAGCTGGGGGCAGCATTTCAGGCTTGCGTGCACTCCCGCCCCTGCCCCCGCCCGCCACGACATTGTCTGTGTCCTGGAAAATGTCGTGGCGGGCGGGGGCCGGGGCGGGAGTGCATGCAAGCCTGAAATGCTGCCCCCGGACCCTGAGCCTTACGGCAGTTGTTCCGGGCCAACCTCCCGCACTGGCTCCTGCCCGTCCTGTGTCCCAGAGCCTTACCTGAGCCGCCGCTCCTCCCCGAGCTCCTCACTTCACCGCCGCTCCTCCTCGCAAGCCTGAAATGCTGCCCCCAGACCCTGAGCCTTACCGCAGTTGGTCCGGGCCAACCTCCCGCACCGGCTCCCTCCCGTCCCGTGTCCCAGAGCCTTACCTGAGCCGCCGATCCTCCCCGAGCTCCTCACTTCACTGCGGCTCCTTCTCGTCATCAGGTACATTGCGGCCAGCGCTACGTCGTGGCCGTCAGTGTCGCAGCCGGCGCTACTTTCAGGGCACTACTTTTTTTTTAAGTTATATTTTTAAATTTACGTTTTTTTTATTTTCGATAGCCTATGTCCATCTGCACACCCTGAGGATTACAACAATGTATTGGGTGTGTGGATTGGCGCTGTGGTTCCCGAGTTTACCTTGCCAAAAGGTTTGTGTTCTCTCTTTATAATAGTAATATAGATAAGCCACCCCTGAGGTAAGCCCTAACTAGTCCTATGGGTAGGGTGCTGGATAGGTAAAAGGTAGGACATGTGCCTTAACTGTGTGATATGTCCTGGCAGTGACAAACCGTCTATTTACTTTCTCACTGCTGTGGGGCTGCCCTCTCATAGGTTTGTCTTGGGAAGTCCATGATATGTGTTTCAGGTATCATATCTGGTAGGAGAGGGCTAGTGGGACCATGTTTAGTATGTTTAAAAAAGTAGTAATACATCCTGCAGGTTGGTGAAAGCGGGTTTGTTATTAGTGTTTTAGAAATGCCACTTTTAGAAGTGGGCATTTCTGTGTGTTTATGAGTCTTGGTGCCCTGCTTGGATGTGTATTCACTGTCTGGTTTAGACTGACAGGAGAGAGGAGATGTGCATTCACTCTAGACAGTCAAAAGGGGGTTGAGGCATGTATTACCTTTCCTGGGTGACTCAGCACTAGGCTGAATTGACCCTGGCTGCATTGAGAGTGGTGTGAGGATTTCCCCTTGCACTTAATAGGCCTTCTCTACATTTAGAGTAATGAGGGGAGTTCTCCTTCACACCAGAATAGGCCTGGTCTGCATTTAGATTGGTAGAAGGAGTTGCACCTGCAATTGACTAGGGCTGGGCCTGCCTTGTAAACCACTGTCTCTTCCCATCCCCTGTAGTTTGTTGTGCACTTCTAAACAGTGTTTGAAGTGCCCCCCACAAAAAAGACTCTTGAACTATAAGTTCAGGGTAGTGACCCAATGAAAGTAGACACTGCGTGAGACTTGTAACCAGATGCTGCTGCACTGCCAGGAGGATCCACCTTGGGACTTGATTACTCCGGAGTACTGACCTGCTGCATATTGGGCTGAAATAAAGACTGACACCCTGCTCTGGGACTCTTGTGCTGGCCTGCTTGACTGCACCCTCCTGCTGTGTCCCCAGTGCTCTCCCAGGGGAAACAGCCATTACAACGCGGCTGTTTCCCAGCATGTTATTACATGGCATGCATTACAACACATGCCATTACAGCACATGCGCTTTTAAAAGCATGCAATGTAATGGCGAACCACATCGTTGTGAGGAAACAGAGGCTGTTCTGTTTCTTCACAACGACGTGCACTGTGTTGACAACGTGAAGCAGGAACCAGGCGAGTGGAACCACGAGGAGAGAGATGTTTGGTGGATTGGGCTAAGGATGTGGTTTACTTTCTGTCGGGTTAGTGTTGTGGTGTTTGTTTAGTGTAGGGTAGTGTTTTAGGGATTAGGGTAGTGTTGGGAGGTCGTGCAGGGTAGTGTTTGTGAGTAGGGAAGGGACTGGGGGAAGGGGGAGGGTCGTGCTGGGGTAAGTGTTTTAGGGTATAGGGTAGTGTTGTGGTGTTTGTGTAGTGTAGGGTACTGTTTTATGATTGTCGGGTGTCGTGCAGGGTAGTGTTTGAGAGTAGGGAAAAGAATGGGAAAGGGGGAGGGTTGTGCTGGGGTAGTGTTTTAGGGTTTATGGAAGTGTTTGTGTAGTGTAGGGTGGTGTTTTAGGGTTTGGGCTAGTGTTGGGGGTTGTGCAGTATAGTGTTTGATTGTAGGGACCAAACTGGTGGTCGGGAGAGGGTTGTGCTGTGGGTAGTGTATTAGGGTTTAGGGTAGTATTGTGGTGTTTGTGTAGTGTAGGGTAGTGTTTTAGGGTTTAGGGTAGTATTGGGGGGTCATGCAGGGTTGTGTTAGGACTTGGGGCCGGGGATGTGTCGAGCAGGGATACTAAATTAGGGTTTAGGGTAGGGCTGGGTAGTGTCACTTTCCTTTCATACTTTTACTATGAGTATACCTTTACCACACATGCCTTTGCGTTGTAATGGCATGCATGGTAAAGAAATATGAGTGGTAAAAGTATGCGGTGTAATGGCATGTCATTGTAATGACAACCCATAGTAATACCCACGTTGTAATGGCATGTGTTGTATTTTTATGCATTGTAATGAGTTATATTACTCTCCCAGGAGTGAAGCTATGCCCCTGATTCTTGCAAACCTAAGCACTTTATTCCTTGGGGCTCTTGGCCCTGAACCTAAGCATAGGGACCGCTGTGCTTTTGTTGCCTGAGCTTAAGGTGTGGGCTTTTGCTGCAGTAAAGCACGTGGTGCACTCTCTGCTGCCTCCTTCTGATCAGCATGTGGAGCACTCTATGCCTGCACAAAGTCTAATTAGAGCCTCTGTGATGGGACGTTCTTAGACCTGCTTAAGAAGCAATTCTTTCATCACCAGGCTGCGCCGAGGAAGGAAGCCTGAACGGGCCTCCAGTTCCTGCAGGTTGCTGTGGTAACGCAGGAGCGGCAACAGAAATGCCGATTGCACAGCAGAGACCCCCCCTCAGTGGGGCCCGCAGGCCAGGAAAAGAAGGTGACACCAGACCATAAGACCTCCACTGCCGTCAAGCTGGGCACCGGTGGTATCAATGACCAGCCCGGGAAATGCTGCCCTTGAAGCCACCTGAACCTGCTCAGCCCCTGGTGATTGTTGAGTGTGGTTAAACTTCCCGGCATGGCAGCTGCACTGCACGTTCACGGGCTGCTGCTTTGTGAGCAGTCCCGCGGGTAAGTCGGCCCATGGGAGTTTAGAGTTGGCTGTGCTCCCAGCCTTAGAGTGCTCCAGGACGCTGCGTGGCTGCCAGCTGCCCCATGCAGAAATGGGTAGTTGCGCTTTTGCTGACACCCTTACGAGCTGCTTAATGTGACCGCAGCTGGGCAATTTTAAAGAGCTGCCTGGAGTTGGCAGCTGCCTTGTTTGTGCCCAGACAGTGCAGTACCTGGTAGTAAGGAATGGGATGAGACCTAGACGGAGGCTCCCCGATCCTGGATTAGAAGAAATCCACTGGAACTACTGTATTTACGGTTGAAGGTGGTCCAGGAAGCCGTGCTTCCTACGTGTTCTGGAAAATTAACATATTATAGGTATTAGAAACACAGAAGTGCTGTGCTCTATATATTCAGGTTGAGTCTGCATATTACCTCACAATATTTGGTGATTATGTGTTTTACTCATCACAGGCTTCTTGTGTTTATGACCCTTCTTGGGGATGAGATGTTTTACTTATGTAATTGTTGTTTTATGATAAGTGCAGCTTATAGGTATTTACTTGTTGCACTACTTGTGCTGTTATGACAATTGCCCAATTGACAAAGAGATCTATGATTTTATGTGACGTCATGAGAAGTGTCTTGCAGCACAGCAATTTATGGGATTGTGGTCTATGAGTTTTATATACAACACAAAGGATATTTTTATATAACCTTGTGAGGATTCTCTTTTTGTGGTGTGCCTAGTGTGTCACTGGTGTATGTGTGTGTGTGTTGCATGAATGCTTTACACATCGCCTATGGGATAAGCCTGATTGCTCTGCTAAGCTACCAACGGGGTGAGAAGGGGTTATCTTTTTTGTGTAACTCCCTTACCCTGACTAGAGTGATGGGTTCTTCCTGGCTTAGGTGTATCCCCTAGCCAACCAGAAACCCCATTCCTAACAGCTTGGAACCACTCAACCTAATATTTTCTGCGTTTGAGGCTAAAAAGATGTGCTTCATCATGACAAACAATTTGTAGCCTATTTACTTGGTGCTGCTTCTTCTAGTCTTGCTTAATTCTATGACCCATCCTTTCACATAAAGAAGGTAAGGGTGGGACACCATATCTGTGGGATGATGCCATCCCAAAACCCCCATCTTCAGGGGCTGCTTAATGCAGAGGTTGTACGCCCAGGTCATTGCTGCTTGTCTGTACCATCCAGGCAGCTGCACCAGTGTCAGCCCAACACATCTCTACTAGGATCACGCTATATGGCGGGGTAATGTATTGTGTGTGGGTGAGAGGAGCAGGGCCTCAAATAAGCTTCACCCTTCCACCTTCGGGGCCACCATTGCCCTAAGAGACAGGGTCCCCTACTATGCTACAAACGCAGGATGGAACCTATCTGGAAATTGATGCTCCATACAACAATCCGTACATCCACTTGCCGCTCTCTCTGAACTGCTACAGTCGTATCTGGGTGCTCGCACAATTCCCTGGCTGGTAGAGAGACAAAATATCGAAATTAAAATATCGATATACAATAATATCGATGTTTTAATTTCGATGGTATAGAATATTGATGTGCAATAATATCGCTATTGTAAACAACGAAGGAGTGACTAAGGTGCAAAAGAAAAGTGACAAACGTGATAGGTTCAGAGGTTTTTGAAATTAAGCTCCGCTGTGTGCTGCACGCGTGATCAATACTCACACGTGTGTAGCATACACAGCGGGGCAGTCTCAATGTCCCTAAGAGGGCCCGAGCGACTGTCTTCAACTGGAAGAAAGTCAGGGCGCTTGCTGGTCACCCTGTAGTGAGTGGAGGGAAAGAACCTTAATTCTTAGAAGAACCCTCACTCACCACTAGTTGGTGACATGCTTCATCATCGGGTCCCCGCTGGGGTGACCGAATGCCTCCCCAGCGTGCTACGACGCCTGATTACAGCGGAGCAGGATGTGGTGGGTGCAACAGTGCCCAAATTAGGAGGTGACTAAATGTGATAGTGCAAATGTGTATTTAACAATTAAAAAATGCAAAGGTTGTGCCTTTAGAAAGATTTTTAATAATGGCCAGCCCGCATTAGTTAAAAACAAGGTGAGCGGACTCCCCAGGTTCTTAATTAAGGAACCGGAATCCTGGATCAGAAGTAAAATTTGGTCGACATGTTTCAGCTGTTTATGTTGCGTATAGCTCAGCTTTCTTCAGGACCTATATCAAAAGTCCTCCGGTGGTGTGCGCGCGCTAAGGCGCACCCTCCCGTGAGGCTCTAAGTGTGAAAAAGTTATATACAGTGTCAGAAGACGGAAAAAATTCCATCAACACCACACTACACACTCTGGTAGGGGTGTATTGTAAAAGGGAACCTGTAGGAAAGAAGGGACAAAACAGGACCACAAACACATAAACATGAAGGAGAAGAGTTAATTTCTTCTGTGCAAGGTTGTAATCAACATTGATTTCACATATGTTCAGGTCTAGGCATCATGCATCATTTATGTGACACCAATATAGGGGTGCTACCTTAGATTCCTTCATTAGGTGCATCTAAATTAGCCACCAGGACCGACCCGGTAAATGAGTCCGTGTCCGGAAAATGCTCGATGGTCATTAGGGTCGAGCAATGTACCACTCGGTTATAAAGTGGTGAGGTTAAAAACCACAGTGATAAGAGGGTATGAGCAAGTATATCCGTAAATGTTTGTACACAAACACACACGTCGAGGAAAGACCCTTCTCACAGCGTGAGCAATGAATTTGCAAGCAAGCATATCCGCAAATGTTTGATAAACCACAAACACACACATAGATAGGGGAAAGATCCCTCTCACAGCGTGAGAAATAAATACCAAAAGGGATTTGTGAGCAGTAATAGGTATTTCGGAAGTTTTTTAAAAAAATGACTCACTTCCTAAGGTAACAGATTGCGCCCCTTCGGAAACGACAGCGTGGGATGACTTCACGCGGCGTTTTTCTACCAGAGAGAAAGAACACCTGAGGCCGGGGGTTCGAGTACCAGTAGTATCACAACCCGGATCCCGACTTTAAATAACTAACAATTGCAAAAATAAGTCACAACAAATTTGCAATTGTTAGTTATTTAAAGTCAGGATCCGGGTTGTGATACTACTGGTACTCGAACCCCCAACCTCAGAACTATGAGCTCCGTAATGCGAGTCTATTCCGCGACTTTCCGCCTCCCACGTGGTAGCTCTGAACCAATCACATTGTCTCCCATTTGCACAGAAGCCTATCCCTTAAAGACGCGGTGCACGCGCTGGACCTTTCCAACGTCATGCACCCACGAGGGCCGGTGCATCCAATTAGAAACCTCAGGCATTTAAACTGACCGGGTGTTCTTTCTTTCGATATTCCCGGGAGACAGTCGCTGTCCGTGTAGGTACACGGAGGGGAGCCGCGGGTGTGGAAGTAAGCAAAACTCTTTCCCTAGCATTAAGGCGAGCTCTCCAATCGAGGCGAACTCCCACAACGCGGTATTATTTACTAAGGACCTCTAACACTTCTTATTGTTACTTCTCATTTCTTGTAGAAAAACGCCGCGTGAAGTCATCCCACGCTGTCGTTTCCGAAGGGGCGCAATCTGTTCCCTTAGGAAGTGAGTCATTTTTTTAAAAAACTTCCGAAATACCTATTACTGCTCACAAATCCCTTTTGGTATTCATTTCTCACGCTGTGAGAGGGATCTTTCCCCTATCTATGTGTGTGTTTGTGGTTTATCAAACATTTTGGGATCTGCTCGTTTGCAAATTCATTGCTCACGCTGTGAGAGGGGTCTTTCCTCGACGTGTGTGTTTGTGTACAAACATTTACGGATATACTTGCTCATACCCTCTTATCACTGTGGTTTTTAACCTCACCACTTTATAACCGAGTGGTACATTGCTCGACCCTAATGACCATCGAGCATTTTCCGGACACGGACTCATTTACCGGGTCGGTCCTGGTGGCTAATTTAGATGCACCTAATGAAGGAATCTAAGGTAGCACCCCTATATTGGTGTCACATAAATGATGCATGATGCCTAGACCTGAACATATGTGAAACCAATGTTGATTACAACCTTGCACAGAAGAAATTAACTCTTCTCCTTCATGTTTATGTGTTTGTGGTCCTGTTTTGTCCCTTCTTTCCTACAGGTTCCCTTCTTCAATACACCCCTACCAGAGTGTGTAGTATGGTGTTGATGGAATTTTTTCTGTCTTCTGACACTGTATATAACTTTTTCACACTTAGAGCCTCACGGGAGGGTGCGCCTTAGCGCGCGCACACCACCGGAGGACTTTTGATATAGGTCCTGAAGAAAGCTGAGCTATACGCAACATAAACAGCTGAAACATGTCGACCAAATTTTACATCTGATCCAGGATTCCGGTTCCTTAATTAAGAACCTGAGGAGTCCGCTCACCTTGTTTTTAACTAATGCGGGCTGGCCATTATTAAAAATCTTTCTAAAGGCACAACCTTTGCATTTTTTAATTGTTAAATACACATTTGCACTATCACATTTAGTCACCTCCTAATTTGGGCACTGTTGCACCCACCACATCCTGCTCCGCTTAATCAGGCGTTGTAGCACGCTGTGGAGGCATTCGGTCACCCCAGCGGGGACCCGATGATGAAGCATGTCACCAACTAGTGGTGAGTGAGGGTCCTTCTAAGAATTAAGGTTCTTTCCCTCCACCCACTACAGGGTGACCAGCAAGTGCCCTGACTTTCTTCCAGTTGAAGACAGTCGCTCGGGCCCTCTTAGGGACATTGAGACTGCCCCGCTTTGTATGCTACACACGTGTGAGTATTGATCACGCGTGCAGCACACAGCGGGGCTTTATTTCATAAACCTCTGAACCAATCACGTTTGTCACTTTTCTTTTGCACCTTAGTCACTCCTTCGTTGTTTACAATATATATTTCCGGGGTACAGGAGTGTCTATACCCTACCTCTCTTGTTGATATTGAACAATAATATTGATAG
>NW_028245033.1:0-24940 GCF_964263255.1 Lissotriton vulgaris
CATTTTCCACATTTCTGAAGCATGACGTAATGGGGGGGTGTTATCTCTTTTGTCGAAAATCAGCCGTTTTTGCTCTAACATTAAATGCCTCCAAATGGTATTTAATTAACTTCCCGAGCCCCTGGAAGCATGAAAATCACTTTAAACATGCTAATTTTAGCTCTAACACTGATGATCCACCTACAAATGTGAACTGACGTTCAAAAATAAAACATTTGAAAACGGACCATTTTCCACATTTCTGAAGCATGACGTAATGGGGGGGTGTTATCTCTTTTGTCGAAAATCAGCCGTTTTTGCTCGAACATTAAATGCCTCCAAATGGTATTTAATTAACTTCCCGAGCCCCTGGAAGCATGAAAATCACTTTAAACATGCTAATTTTAGCTCTAACACTGATGATCCACCTACAAATGTGAACTGACGTTCAAAAATAAAACATTTGAAAACGGACCATTTTCCACATTTCTGAAGCATGACGTAATGGGGGGGTGTTATCTCTTTTGTCGAAAATCAGCCGTTTTTGCTCGAACATTAAATGCCTCCAAATGGTATTTAATTAACTTCCCGGGGTGAAGAAACCCTTTTTGAGAACTCAGAGTG
Organism: Lissotriton vulgaris; assembly: GCF_964263255.1. Classification (NCBI taxonomy): domain Eukaryota; kingdom Metazoa; phylum Chordata; class Amphibia; order Caudata; family Salamandridae; genus Lissotriton; species Lissotriton vulgaris. Next base: position 604 of record NW_028245033.1, read on the forward strand.
AGTAAATTGGCCATTTTCATGCACTTTTAACCATTCCATAAATCTTGTGTTTTGGGCCCCTGGAAGCATGAAAATCACTTTAAACATGCTAATTTTAGCTCTAACACTGATGATCCACCTACAAATGTGAACTGACGTTCAAAAATAAAACATTTGAAAACGGACCATTTTCCACATTTCTGAAGCATGACGTAATGGGGGGGTGTTATCTCTTTTGTCGAAAATCAGCCGTTTTTGCTCGAACATTAAATGCCTCCAAATGGTATTTAATTAACTTCCCGGGGTGAAGAAACCCTTTTTGAGAACTCAGAGTGAGTAAATTGGCCATTTTCATGCACTTTTAACCATTCCATAAATCTTGTGTTTTGGGCCCCTGGAAGCATGAAAATCACTTTAAACATGCTAATTTTAGCTCTAACACTGATGATCCACCTACAAATGTGAACTGACGTTCAAAAATAAAACATTTGAAAACGGACCATTTTCCACATTTCTGAAGCATGACGTAATGGGGGGGTGTTATCTCTTTTGTCGAAAATCAGCCGTTTTTGCTCGAACATTAAATGCCTCCAAATGGTATTTAATTAACTTCCCGAGCCCCTGGAAGCATGAAAATCACTTTAAACATGCTAATTTTAGCTCTAACACTGATGATCCACCTACAAATGTGAACTGACGTTCAAAAATAAAACATTTGAAAACGGACCATTTTCCACATTTCTGAAGCATGACGTAATGGGGGGGTGTTATCTCTTTTGTCGAAAATCAGCCGTTTTTGCTCGAACATTAAATGCCTCCAAATGGTATTTAATTAACTTCCCGAGCCCCTGGAAGCATGAAAATCACTTTAAACATGCTAATTTTAGCTCTAACACTGATGATCCACCTACAAATGTGAACTGACGTTCAAAAATAAAACATTTGAAAACGGACCATTTTCCACATTTCTGAAGCATGACGTAATGGGGGGGTGTTATCTCTTTTGTCGAAAATCAGCCGTTTTTGCTCGAACATTAAATGCCTCCAAATGGTATTTAATTAACTTCCCGGGGTGAAGAACCCTTTTTGAGAACTCAGAGTGAGTAAATTGGCCATTTTCATGCACTTTTAACCATTCCATAAATCTTGTGTTTTGGGCCCCTGGAAGCATGAAAATCACTTTAAACATGCTAATTTTAGCTCTAACACTGATGATCCACCTACAAATGTGAAACTGACGTTCAAAAATAAAAACATTTGAAAACGGACCATTTTCCACATTTCTGAAGCATGACGTAATGGGGGGGTGTTATCTCTTTTGTCGAAAATCAGCCGTTTTTGCTCGAACATTAAATGCCTCCAAATGGTATTTAATTAACTTCCCGGGGTGAAGAAACCCTTTTTGAGAACTCAGAGTGAGTAAATTGGCCATTTTCATGCACTTTTAACCATTCCATAAATCTTGTGTTTTGGGCCCCTGGAAGCATGAAAATCACTTTAAACATGCTAATTTTAGCTCTAACACTGATGATCCACCTACAAATGTGAACTGACGTTCAAAAATAAAACATTTGAAAACGGACCATTTTCCACATTTCTGAAGCATGACGTAATGGGGGGGTGTTATCTCTTTTGTCGAAAATCAGCCGTTTTTGCTCGAACATTAAATGCCTCCAAATGGTATTTAATTAACTTCCCGAGCCCCTGGAAGCATGAAAATCACTTTAAACATGCTAATTTTAGCTCTAACACTGATGATCCACCTACAAATGTGAACTGACGTTCAAAAATAAAACATTTGAAAACGGACCATTTTCCACATTTCTGAAGCATGACGTAATGGGGGGTGTTATCTCTTTTGTCGAAAATCAGCCGTTTTTGCTCGAACATTAAATGCCTCCAAATGGTATTTAATTAACTTCCCGGGGTGAAGAAACCCTTTTTGAGAACTCAGAGTGAGTAAAATTGCGAGTAAATGCCATTTTCATGCACTTTTAACCATTCCATAAATCTTGTGTTTTGGGCCCCTGGAAGCATGAAAATCACTTTAAACATGCTAATTTTAGCTCTAACACTGATGATCCACCTACAAATGTGAACTGACGTTCAAAAATAAAACATTTGAAAACGGACCATTTTCCACATTTCTGAAGCATGACGTAATGGGGGGGTGTTATCTCTTTTGTCGAAAATCAGCCGTTTTTGCTCGAACATTAAATGCCTCCAAATGGTATTTAATTAACTTCCCGAGCCCCTGGAAGCATGAAAATCACTTTAAACATGCTAATTTTAGCTCTAACACTGATGATCCACCTACAAATGTGAACTGACGTTCAAAAAATAAAACATTTGAAAACGGACCATTTTCCACATTTCTGAAGCATGACGTAATGGGGGGGTGTTATCTCTTTTGTCGAAAATCAGCCGTTTTTGCTCGAACATTAAATGCCTCCAAATGGTATTTAATTAACTTCCCGGGGTGAAGAAACCCTTTTTGAGAACTCAGAGTGAGTAAATTGGCCATTTTCATGCACTTTTAACCATTCCATAAATCTTGTGTTTTGGGCCCCTGGAAGCATGAAAATCACTTTAAACATGCTAATTTTAGCTCTAACACTGATGATCCACCTACAAATGTGAACTGACGTTCAAAAATAAAACATTTGAAAACGGACCATTTTCCACATTTCTGAAGCATGACGTAATGGGGGGGTGTTATCTCTTTTGTCGAAAATCAGCCGTTTTTGCTCGAACATTAAATGCCTCCAAATGGTATTTAATTAACTTCCCGGGGTGAAGAAACCCTTTTTGAGAACTCAGAGTGAGTAAATTGGCCATTTTCATGCACTTTTAACCATTCCATAAATCTTGTGTTTTGGGCCCCTGGAAGCATGAAAATCACTTTAAACATGCTAATTTTAGCTCTAACACTGATGATCCACCTACAAATGTGAACTGACGTTCAAAAATAAAACATTTGAAAACGGACCATTTTCCACATTTCTGAAGCATGACGTAATGGGGGGGTGTTATCTCTTTTGTCGAAAATCAGCCGTTTTTGCTCGAACATTAAATGCCTCCAAATGGTATTTAATTAACTTCCCGAGCCCCTGGAAGCATGAAAATCACTTTAAACATGCTAATTTTAGCTCTAACACTGATGATCCACCTACAAATGTGAACTGACGTTCAAAATAAAACATTTGAAAACGGACCATTTTCCACATTTCTGAAGCATGACGTAATGGGGGGGTGTTATCTCTTTTTGTTGAAAATCAGCCGTTTTTGCTCGAACATTAAATGCCTCCAAATGGTATTTAATTAACTTCCCGGGGTGAAGAAACCCTTTTTGAGAACTCAGAGTGAGTAAATTGGCCATTTTCATGCACTTTTAACCATTCCATAAATCTTGTGTTTTGGGCCCCTGGAAGCATGAAAATCACTTTAAACATGCTAATTTTAGCTCTAACACTGATGATCCACCTACAAATGTGAACTGACGTTCAAAAATAAAACATTTGAAAACGGACCATTTTCCACATTTCTGAAGCATGACGTAATGGGGGGGTGTTATCTCTTTTGTCGAAAATCAGCCGTTTTTGCTCGAACATTAAATGCCTCCAAATGGTATTTAATTAACTTCCCGAGCCCCTGGAAGCATGAAAATCACTTTAAACATGCTAATTTTAGCTCTAACACTGATGATCCACCTACAAATGTGAACTGACGTTCAAAAATAAAACATTTGAAAACGGACCATTTTCCACATTTCTGAAGCATGACGTAATGGGGGGGTGTTATCTCTTTTGTCGAAAATCAGCCGTTTTTGCTCGAACATTAAATGCCTCCAAATGGTATTTAATTAACTTCCCGGGGTGAAGAAACCCTTTTTGAGAACTCAGAGTGAGTAAATTGGCCATTTTCATGCACTTTTAACCATTCCATAAATCTTGTGTTTTGGGCCCCTGGAAGCATGAAAATCACTTTAAACATGCTAATTTTAGCTCTAACACTGATGATCCACCTACAAATGTGAACTGACGTTCAAAAATAAAACATTTGAAAACGGACCATTTTCCACATTTCTGAAGCATGACGTAATGGGGGGGTGTTATCTCTTTTGTCGAAAATCAGCCGTTTTTGCTCGAACATTAAATGCCTCCAAATGGTATTTAATTAACTTCCCGGGGTGAAGAAACCCTTTTTGAGAACTCAGAGTGAGTAAATTGGCCATTTTCATGCACTTTTAACCATTCCATAAATCTTGTGTTTTGGGCCCCTGGAAGCATGAAAATCACTTTAAACATGCTAATTTTAGCTCTAACACTGATGATCCACCTACAAATGTGAACTGACGTTCAAAAATAAAACATTTGAAAACGGACCATTTTCCACATTTCTGAAGCATGACGTAATGGGGGGGTGTTATCTCTTTTGTCGAAAATCAGCCGTTTTTGCTCGAACATTAAATGCCTCCAAATGGTATTTAATTAACTTCCCGAGCCCCTGGAAGCATGAAAATCACTTTAAACATGCTAATTTTAGCTCTAACACTGATGATCCACCTACAAATGTGAACTGACGTTCAAAAATAAAACATTTGAAAACGGACCATTTTCCACATTTCTGAAGCATGACGTAATGGGGGGGTGTTATCTCTTTTGTCGAAAATCAGCCGTTTTTGCTCGAACATTAAATGCCTCCAAATGGTATTTAATTAACTTCCCGGGGTGAAGAAACCCTTTTTGAGAACTCAGAGTGAGTAAATTGGCCATTTTCATGCACTTTTAACCATTCCATAAATCTTGTGTTTTGGGCCCCTGGAAGCATGAAAATCACTTTAAACATGCTAATTTTAGCTCTAACACTGATGATCCACCTACAAATGTGAACTGACGTTCAAAAATAAAACATTTGAAAACGGACCATTTTCCACATTTCTGAAGCATGACGTAATGGGGGGGTGTTATCTCTTTTGTCGAAAATCAGCCGTTTTTGCTCGAACATTAAATGCCTCCAAATGGTATTTAATTAACTTCCCGAGCCCCTGGAAGCATGAAAATCACTTTAAACATGCTAATTTTAGCTCTAACACTGATGATCCACCTACAAATGTGAACTGACGTTCAAAAATAAAACATTTGAAAACGGACCATTTTCCACATTTCTGAAGCATGACGTAATGGGGGGGTGTTATCTCTTTTGTCGAAAATCAGCCGTTTTTGCTCGAACATTAAATGCCTCCAAATGGTATTTAATTAACTTCCCGGGGTGAAGAAACCCTTTTTGAGAACTCAGAGTGAGTAAATTGGCCATTTTCATGCACTTTTAACCATTCCATAAATCTTGTGTTTTGGGCCCCTGGAAGCATGAAAATCACTTTAAACATGCTAATTTTAGCTCTAACACTGATGATCCACCTACAAATGTGAACTGACGTTCAAAAATAAAACATTTGAAAACGGACCATTTTCCACATTTCTGAAGCATGACGTAATGGGGGGGTGTTATCTCTTTTGTCGAAAATCAGCCGTTTTTGCTCGAACATTAAATGCCTCCAAATGGTATTTAATTAACTTCCCGAGCCCCTGGAAGCATGAAAATCACTTTAAACATGCTAATTTTAGCTCTAACACTGATGATCCACCTACAAATGTGAACTGACGTTCAAAAATAAAACATTTGAAAACGGACCATTTTCCACATTTCTGAAGCATGACGTAATGGGGGGGTGTTATCTCTTTTGTCGAAAATCAGCCGTTTTTGCTCGAACATTAAATGCCTCCAAATGGTATTTAATTAACTTCCCGGGGTGAAGAAACCCTTTTTGAGAACTCAGAGTGAGTAAATTGGCCATTTTCATGCACTTTTAACCATTCCATAAATCTTGTGTTTTGGGCCCCTGGAAGCATGAAAATCACTTTAAACATGCTAATTTTAGCTCTAACACTGATGATCCACCTACAAATGTGAACTGACGTTCAAAAATAAAACATTTGAAAACGGACCATTTTCCACATTTCTGAAGCATGACGTAATGGGGGGGTGTTATCTCTTTTGTCGAAAATCAGCCGTTTTTGCTCGAACATTAAATGCCTCCAAATGGTATTTAATTAACTTCCCGGGGTGAAGAAACCCTTTTTGAGAACTCAGAGTGAGTAAATTGGCCATTTTCATGCACTTTTAACCATTCCATAAATCTTGTGTTTTGGGCCCCTGGAAGCATGAAAATCACTTTAAACATGCTAATTTTAGCTCTAACACTGATGATCCACCTACAAATGTGAACTGACGTTCAAAAATAAAACATTTGAAAACGGACCATTTTCCACATTTCTGAAGCATGACGTAATGGGGGGGTGTTATCTCTTTTGTCGAAAATCAGCCGTTTTTGCTCGAACATTAAATGCCTCCAAATGGTATTTAATTAACTTCCCGAGCCCCTGGAAGCATGAAAATCACTGTAAACATGCTAATTTTAGCTCTAACACTGATGATCCACCTACAAATGTGAACTGACGTTCAAAAATAAAACATTTGAAAACGGACCATTTTCCACATTTCTGAAGCATGACGTAATGGGGGGGTGTTATCTCTTTTGTCGAAAATCAGCCGTTTTTGCTCGAACATTAAATGCCTCCAAATGGTATTTAATTAACTTCCCGGGGTGAAGAAACCCTTTTTGAGAACTCAGAGTGAGTAAATTGGCCATTTTCATGCACTTTTAACCATTCCATAAATCTTGTGTTTTGGGCCCCTGGAAGCATGAAAATCACTTTAAACATGCTAATTTTAGCTCTAACACTGATGATCCACCTACAAATGTGAACTGACGTTCAAAAATAAAACATTTGAAAACGGACCATTTTCCACATTTCTGAAGCATGACGTAATGGGGGGGTGTTATCTCTTTTGTCGAAAATCAGCCGTTTTTGCTCGAACATTAAATGCCTCCAAATGGTATTTAATTAACTTCCCGAGCCCCTGGAAGCATGAAAATCACTTTAAACATGCTAATTTTAGCTCTAACACTGATGATCCACCTACAAATGTGAACTGACGTTCAAAAATAAAACATTTGAAAACGGACCATTTTCCACATTTCTGAAGCATGACGTAATGGGGGGGTGTTATCTCTTTTGTCGAAAATCAGCCGTTTTTGCTCGAACATTAAATGCCTCCAAATGGTATTTAATTAACTTCCCGGGGTGAAGAAACCCTTTTTGAGAACTCAGAGTGAGTAAATTGGCCATTTTCATGCACTTTTAACCATTCCATAAATCTTGTGTTTTGGGCCCCTGGAAGCATGAAAATCACATTAAACATGCTAATTTTAGCTCTAACACTGATGATCCACCTACAAATGTGAACTGACGTTCAAAAATAAAACATTTGAAAACGGACCATTTTCCACATTTCTGAAGCATGACGTAATGGGGGGGTGTTATCTCTTTTGTCGAAAATCAGCCGTTTTTGCTCGAACATTAAATGCCTCCAAATGGTATTTAATTAACTTCCCGGGGTGAAGAAACCCTTTTTGAGAACTCAGAGTGAGTAAATTGGCCATTTTCATGCACTTTTAACCATTCCATAAATCTTGTGTTTTGGGCCCCTGGAAGCATGAAAATCACTTTAAACATGCTAATTTTAGCTCTAACACTGATGATCCACCTACAAATGTGAACTGACGTTCAAAAATAAAACATTTGAAAACGGACCATTTTCCACATTTCTGAAGCATGACGTAATGGGGGGGTGTTATCTCTTTTGTCGAAAATCAGCCGTTTTTGCTCGAACATTAAATGCCTCCAAATGGTATTTAATTAACTTCCCGAGCCCCTGGAAGCATGAAAATCACTTTAAACATGCTAATTTTAGCTCTAACACTGATGATCCACCTACAAATGTGAACTGACGTTCAAAAATAAAACATTTGAAAACGGACCATTTTCCACATTTCTGAAGCATGACGTAATGGGGGGGTGTTATCTCTTTTGTCGAAAATCAGCCGTTTTTGCTCGAACATTAAATGCCTCCAAATGGTATTTAATTAACTTCCCGGGGTGAAGAAACCCTTTTTGAGAACTCAGAGTGAGTAAATTGGCCATTTTCATGCACTTTTAACCATTCCATAAATCTTGTGTTTTGGGCCCCTGGAAGCATGAAAATCACTTTAAACATGCTAATTTTAGCTCTAACACTGATGATCCACCTACAAATGTGAACTGACGTTCAAAAATAAAACATTTGAAAACGGACCATTTTCCACATTTCTGAAGCATGACGTAATGGGGGGGTGTTATCTCTTTTGTCGAAAATCAGCCGTTTTTGCTCGAACATTAAATGCCTCCAAATGGTATTTAATTAACTTCCCGGGGTGAAGAAACCCTTTTTGAGAACTCAGAGTGAGTAAATTGGCCATTTTCATGCACTTTTAACCATTCCATAAATCTTGTGTTTTGGGCCCCTGGAAGCATGAAAATCACTTTAAACATGCTAATTTTAGCTCTAACACTGATGATCCACCTACAAATGTGAACTGACGTTCAAAAATAAAACATTTGAAAACGGACCATTTTCCACATTTCTGAAGCATGACGTAATGGGGGGGTGTTATCTCTTTTGTCGAAAATCAGCCGTTTTTGCTCGAACATTAAATGCCTCCAAATGGTATTTAATTAACTTCCCGAGCCCCTGGAAGCATGAAAATCACTTTAAACATGCTAATTTTAGCTCTAACACTGATGATCCACCTACAAATGTGAACTGACGTTCAAAAATAAAACATTTGAAAACGGACCATTTTCCACATTTCTGAAGCATGACGTAATGGGGGGGTGTTATCTCTTTTGTCGAAAATCAGCCGTTTTTGCTCGAACATTAAATGCCTCCAAATGGTATTTAATTAACTTCCCGGGGTGAAGAAACCCTTTTTGAGAACTCAGAGTGAGTAAATTGGCCATTTTCATGCACTTTTAACCATTCCATAAATCTTGTGTTTTGGGCCCCTGGAAGCATGAAAATCACTTTAAACATGCTAATTTTAGCTCTAACACTGATGATCCACCTACAAATGTGAACTGACGTTCAAAAATAAAACATTTGAAAATGGACCATTTTCCACATTTCTGAAGCATGACGTAATGGGGGGGTGTTATCTCTTTTGTCGAAAATCAGCCGTTTTTGCTCGAACATTAAATGCCTCCAAATGGTATTTAATTAACTTCCCGAGCCCCTGGAAGCATGAAAATCACTTTAAACATGCTAATTTTAGCTCTAACACTGATGATCCACCTACAAATGTGAACTGACGTTCAAAAATAAAACATTTGAAAACGGACCATTTTCCACATTTCTGAAGCATGACGTAATGGGGGGGTGTTATCTCTTTTGTCGAAAATCAGCCGTTTTTGCTCGAACATTAAATGCCTCCAAATGGTATTTAATTAACTTCCCGGGGTGAAGAAACCCTTTTTGAGAACTCAGAGTGAGTAAATTGGCCATTTTCATGCACTTTTAACCATTCCATAAATCTTGTGTTTTGGGCCCCTGGAAGCATGAAAATCACTTTAAACATGCTAATTTTAGCTCTAACACTGATGATCCACCTACAAATGTGAACTGACGTTCAAAAATAAAACATTTGAAAACGGACCATTTTCCACATTTCTGAAGCATGACGTAATGGGGGGGTGTTATCTCTTTTGTCGAAAATCAGCCGTTTTTGCTCGAACATTAAATGCCTCCAAATGGTATTTAATTAACTTCCCGGGGTGAAGAAACCCTTTTTGAGAACTCAGAGTGAGTAAATTGGCCATTTTCATGCACTTTTAACCATTCCATAAATCTTGTGTTTTGGGCCCCTGGAAGCATGAAAATCACTTTAAACATGCTAATTTTAGCTCTAACACTGATGATCCACCTACAAATGTGAACTGACGTTCAAAAATAAAACATTTGAAAACGGACCATTTTCCACATTTCTGAAGCATGACGTAATGGGGGGGTGTTATCTCTTTTGTCGAAAATCAGCCGTTTTTGCTCGAACATTAAATGCCTCCAAATGGTATTTAATTAACTTCCCGAGCCCCTGGAAGCATGAAAATCACTTTAAACATGCTAATTTTAGCTCTAACACTGATGATCCACCTACAAATGTGAACTGACGTTCAAAAATAAAACATTTGAAAACGGACCATTTTCCACATTTCTGAAGCATGACGTAATGGGGGGGTGTTATCTCTTTTGTCGAAAATCAGCCGTTTTTGCTCGAACATTAAATGCCTCCAAATGGTATTTAATTAACTTCCCGGGGTGAAGAAACCCTTTTTGAGAACTCAGAGTGAGTAAATTGGCCATTTTCATGCACTTTTAACCATTCCATAAATCTTGTGTTTTGGGCCCCTGGAAGCATGAAAATCACTTTAAACATGCTAATTTTAGCTCTAACACTGATGATCCACCTACAAATGTGAACTGACGTTCAAAAATAAAACATTTGAAAACGGACCATTTTCCACATTTCTGAAGCATGACGTAATGGGGGGGTGTTATCTCTTTTGTCGAAAATCAGCCGTTTTTGCTCGAACATTAAATGCCTCCAAATGGTATTTAATTAACTTCCCGGGGTGAAGAAACCCTTTTTGAGAACTCAGAGTGAGTAAATTGGCCATTTTCATGCACTTTTAACCATTCCATAAATCTTGTGTTTTGGGCCCCTGGAAGCATGAAAATCACTTTAAACATGCTAATTTTAGCTCTAACACTGATGATCCACCTACAAATGTGAACTGACGTTCAAAAATAAAACATTTGAAAACGGACCATTTTCCACATTTCTGAAGCATGACGTAATGGGGGGGTGTTATCTCTTTTGTCGAAAATCAGCCGTTTTTGCTCGAACATTAAATGCCTCCAAATGGTATTTAATTAACTTCCCGAGCCCCTGGAAGCATGAAAATCACTTTAAACATGCTAATTTTAGCTCTAACACTGATGATCCACCTACAAATGTGAACTGACGTTCAAAAATAAAACATTTGAAAACGGACCATTTTCCACATTTCTGAAGCATGACGTAATGGGGGGGTGTTATCTCTTTTGTCGAAAATCAGCCGTTTTTGCTCGAACATTAAATGCCTCCAAATGGTATTTAATTAACTTCCCGGGGTGAAGAAACCCTTTTTGAGAACTCAGAGTGAGTAAATTGGCCATTTTCATGCACTTTTAACCATTCCATAAATCTTGTGTTTTGGGCCCCTGGAAGCATGAAAATCACTTTAAACATGCTAATTTTAGCTCTAACACTGATGATCCACCTACAAATGTGAACTGACGTTCAAAAATAAAACATTTGAAAACGGACCATTTTCCACATTTCTGAAGCATGACGTAATGGGGGGGTGTTATCTCTTTTGTCGAAAATCAGCCGTTTTTGCTCGAACATTAAATGCCTCCAAATGGTATTTAATTAACTTCCCGAGCCCCTGGAAGCATGAAAATCACTTTAAACATGCTAATTTTAGCTCTAACACTGATGATCCACCTACAAATGTGAACTGACGTTCAAAAATAAAACATTTGAAAACGGACCATTTTCCACATTTCTGAAGCATGACGTAATGGGGGGGTGTTATCTCTTTTGTCGAAAATCAGCCGTTTTTGCTCGAACATTAAATGCCTCCAAATGGTATTTAATTAACTTCCCGGGGTGAAGAAACCCTTTTTGAGAACTCAGAGTGAGTAAATTGGCCATTTTCATGCACTTTTAACCATTCCATAAATCTTGTGTTTTGGGCCCCTGGAAGCATGAAAATCACTTTAAACATGCTAATTTTAGCTCTAACACTGATGATCCACCTACAAATGTGAACTGACGTTCAAAAATAAAACATTTGAAAATGGACCATTTTCCACATTTCTGAAGCATGACGTAATGGGGGGGTGTTATCTCTTTTGTCGAAAATCAGCCGTTTTTGCTCGAACATTAAATGCCTCCAAATGGTATTTAATTAACTTCCCGAGCCCCTGGAAGCATGAAAATCACTTTAAACATGCTAATTTTAGCTCTAACACTGATGATCCACCTACAAATGTGAACTGACGTTCAAAAATAAAACATTTGAAAACGGACCATTTTCCACATTTCTGAAGCATGACGTAATGGGGGGGTGTTATCTCTTTTGTCGAAAATCAGCCGTTTTTGCTCGAACATTAAATGCCTCCAAATGGTATTTAATTAACTTCCCGGGGTGAAGAAACCCTTTTTGAGAACTCAGAGTGAGTAAATTGGCCATTTTCATGCACTTTTAACCATTCCATAAATCTTGTGTTTTGGGCCCCTGGAAGCATGAAAATCACTTTAAACATGCTAATTTTAGCTCTAACACTGATGATCCACCTACAAATGTGAACTGACGTTCAAAAATAAAACATTTGAAAACGGACCATTTTCCACATTTCTGAAGCATGACGTAATGGGGGGGTGTTATCTCTTTTGTCGAAAATCAGCCGTTTTTGCTCGAACATTAAATGCCTCCAAATGGTATTTAATTAACTTCCCGGGGTGAAGAAACCCTTTTTGAGAACTCAGAGTGAGTAAATTGGCCATTTTCATGCACTTTTAACCATTCCATAAATCTTGTGTTTTGGGCCCCTGGAAGCATGAAAATCACTTTAAACATGCTAATTTTAGCTCTAACACTGATGATCCACCTACAAATGTGAACTGACGTTCAAAAATAAAACATTTGAAAACGGACCATTTTCCACATTTCTGAAGCATGACGTAATGGGGGGGTGTTATCTCTTTTGTCGAAAATCAGCCGTTTTTGCTCGAACATTAAATGCCTCCAAATGGTATTTAATTAACTTCCCGAGCCCCTGGAAGCATGAAAATCACTTTAAACATGCTAATTTTAGCTCTAACACTGATGATCCACCTACAAATGTGAACTGACGTTCAAAAATAAAACATTTGAAAACGGACCATTTTCCACATTTCTGAAGCATGACGTAATGGGGGGGTGTTATCTCTTTTGTCGAAAATCAGCCGTTTTTGCTCGAACATTAAATGCCTCCAAATGGTATTTAATTAACTTCCCGGGGTGAAGAAACCCTTTTTGAGAACTCAGAGTGAGTAAATTGGCCATTTTCATGCACTTTTAACCATTCCATAAATCTTGTGTTTTGGGCCCCTGGAAGCATGAAAATCACTTTAAACATGCTAATTTTAGCTCTAACACTGATGATCCACCTACAAATGTGAACTGACGTTCAAAAATAAAACATTTGAAAACGGACCATTTTCCACATTTCTGAAGCATGACGTAATGGGGGGGTGTTATCTCTTTTGTCGAAAATCAGCCGTTTTTGCTCGAACATTAAATGCCTCCAAATGGTATTTAATTAACTTCCCGGGGTGAAGAAACCCTTTTTGAGAACTCAGAGTGAGTAAATTGGCCATTTTCATGCACTTTTAACCATTCCATAAATCTTGTGTTTTGGGCCCCTGGAAGCATGAAAATCACTTTAAACATGCTAATTTTAGCTCTAACACTGATGATCCACCTACAAATGTGAACTGACGTTCAAAAATAAAACATTTGAAAACGGACCATTTTCCACATTTCTGAAGCATGACGTAATGGGGGGGTGTTATCTCTTTTGTCGAAAATCAGCCGTTTTTGCTCGAACATTAAATGCCTCCAAATGGTATTTAATTAACTTCCCGAGCCCCTGGAAGCATGAAAATCACTTTAAACATGCTAATTTTAGCTCTAACACTGATGATCCACCTACAAATGTGAACTGACGTTCAAAAATAAAACATTTGAAAACGGACCATTTTCCACATTTCTGAAGCATGACGTAATGGGGGGGTGTTATCTCTTTTGTCGAAAATCAGCCGTTTTTGCTCGAACATTAAATGCCTCCAAATGGTATTTAATTAACTTCCCGGGGTGAAGAAACCCTTTTTGAGAACTCAGAGTGAGTAAATTGGCCATTTTCATGCACTTTTAACCATTCCATAAATCTTGTGTTTTGGGCCCCTGGAAGCATGAAAATCACTTTAAACATGCTAATTTTAGCTCTAACACTGATGATCCACCTACAAATGTGAACTGACGTTCAAAAATAAAACATTTGAAAACGGACCATTTTCCACATTTCTGAAGCATGACGTAATGGGGGGGTGTTATCTCTTTTGTCGAAAATCAGCCGTTTTTGCTCGAACATTAAATGCCTCCAAATGGTATTTAATTAACTTCCCGAGCCCCTGGAAGCATGAAAATCACTTTAAACATGCTAATTTTAGCTCTAACACTGATGATCCACCTACAAATGTGAACTGACGTTCAAAAATAAAACATTTGAAAACGGACCATTTTCCACATTTCTGAAGCATGACGTAATGGGGGGGTGTTATCTCTTTTGTCGAAAATCAGCCGTTTTTGCTCGAACATTAAATGCCTCCAAATGGTATTTAATTAACTTCCCGGGGTGAAGAAACCCTTTTTGAGAACTCAGAGTGAGTAAATTGGCCATTTTCATGCACTTTTAACCATTCCATAAATCTTGTGTTTTGGGCCCCTGGAAGCATGAAAATCACTTTAAACATGCTAATTTTAGCTCTAACACTGATGATCCACCTACAAATGTGAACTGACGTTCAAAAATAAAACATTTGAAAACGGACCATTTTCCACATTTCTGAAGCATGACGTAATGGGGGGGTGTTATCTCTTTTGTCGAAAATCAGCCGTTTTTGCTCGAACATTAAATGCCTCCAAATGGTATTTAATTAACTTCCCGGGGTGAAGAAACCCTTTTTGAGAACTCAGAGTGAGTAAATTGGCCATTTTCATGCACTTTTAACCATTCCATAAATCTTGTGTTTTGGGCCCCTGGAAGCATGAAAATCACTTTAAACATGCTAATTTTAGCTCTAACACTGATGATCCACCTACAAATGTGAACTGACGTTCAAAAATAAAACATTTGAAAACGGACCATTTTCCACATTTCTGAAGCATGACGTAATGGGGGGGTGTTATCTCTTTTGTCGAAAATCAGCCGTTTTTGCTCGAACATTAAATGCCTCCAAATGGTATTTAATTAACTTCCCGGGGTGAAGAAACCCTTTTTGAGAACTCAGAGTGAGTAAATTGGCCATTTTCATGCACTTTTAACCATTCCATAAATCTTGTGTTTTGGGCCCCTGGAAGCATGAAAATCACTTTAAACATGCTAATTTTAGCTCTAACACTGATGATCCACCTACAAATGTGAACTGACGTTCAAAAATAAAACATTTGAAAACGGACCATTTTCCACATTTCTGAAGCATGACGTAATGGGGGGGTGTTATCTCTTTTGTCGAAAATCAGCCGTTTTTGCTCGAACATTAAATGCCTCCAAATGGTATTTAATTAACTTCCCGGGGTGAAGAAACCCTTTTTGAGAACTCAGAGTGAGTAAATTGGCCATTTTCATGCACTTTTAACCATTCCATAAATCTTGTGTTTTGGGCCCCTGGAAGCATGAAAATCACTTTAAACATGCTAATTTTAGCTCTAACACTGATGATCCACCTACAAATGTGAACTGACGTTCAAAAATAAAACATTTGAAAACGGACCATTTTCCACATTTCTGAAGCATGACGTAATGGGGGGGTGTTATCTCTTTTGTCGAAAATCAGCCGTTTTTGCTCGAACATTAAATGCCTCCAAATGGTATTTAATTAACTTCCCGAGCCCCTGGAAGCATGAAAATCACTTTAAACATGCTAATTTTAGCTCTAACACTGATGATCCACCTACAAATGTGAACTGACGTTCAAAAATAAAACATTTGAAAACGGACCATTTTCCACATTTCTGAAGCATGACGTAATGGGGGGGTGTTATCTCTTTTGTCGAAAATCAGCCGTTTTTGCTCTAACATTAAATGCCTCCAAAT
Source organism: Lissotriton vulgaris (assembly GCF_964263255.1). Lineage (NCBI taxonomy): Eukaryota > Metazoa > Chordata > Amphibia > Caudata > Salamandridae > Lissotriton > Lissotriton vulgaris. The sequence continues at coordinate 16,546 of NW_028245033.1, forward strand.
GGTATTTAATTAACTTCCCGGGGTGAAGAAACCCTTTTTGAGAACTCAGAGTGAGTAAATTGACCATTTTCATGCACTTTTAACCATTCCATAAATCTTGTGTTTTGGGCCCCAAGAAGCATGAAAATCACTTTAAACATGCTAATTTTAGCTCTAACACTGATGATCCACCTACAAATGTGAACTGACGTTCAAAAATAAAACATTTGAAAACGGACCATTTTCCACATTTCTGAAGCATGACGTAATGGGGGGGTGTTATCTCTTTTGTCGAAAATCAGCCGTTTTTGCTCGAACATTAAATGCCTCCAAATGGTATTTAATTAACTTCCCGGGGTGAAGAAACCCTTTTTGAGAACTCAGAGTGAGTAAATTGGCCATTTTCATGCACTTTTAACCATTCCATAAATCTTGTGTTTTGGGCCCCTGGAAGCATGAAAATCACTTTAAACATGCTAATTTTAGCTCTAACACTGATGATCCACCTACAAATGTGAACTGACGTTCAAAAATAATACATTTGAAAACGGACCATTTTCCACATTTCTGAAGCATGACGTAATGGGGGGGTGTTATCTCTTTTGTCGAAAATCAGCCGTTTTTGCTCGAACATTAAATGCCTCCAAATGGTATTTAATTAACTTCCCGGGGTGAAGAAACCCTTTTTGAGAACTCAGAGTGAGTAAATTGGCCATTTTCATGCACTTTTAACCATTCCATAAATCTTGTGTTTTGGGCCCCTGGAAGCATGAAAATCACTTTAAACATGCTAATTTTAGCTCTAACACTGATGATCCACCTACAAATGTGAACTGACGTTCAAAAATAAAACATTTGAAAACGGACCATTTTCCACATTTCTGAAGCATGACGTAATGGGGGGGTGTTATCTCTTTTGTCGAAAATCAGCCGTTTTTGCTCGAACATTAAATGCCTCCAAATGGTATTTAATTAACTTCCCGAGCCCCTGGAAGCATGAAAATCACTTTAAACATGCTAATTTTAGCTCTAACACTGATGATCCACCTACAAATGTGAACTGACGTTCAAAAATAAAACATTTGAAAACGGACCATTTTCCACATTTCTGAAGCATGACGTAATGGGGGGGTGTTATCTCTTTTGTCGAAAATCAGCCGTTTTTGCTCGAACATTAAATGCCTCAAAATGGTATTTAATTAACTTCCCGAGCCCCTGGAAGCATGAAAATCACTTTAAACATGCTAATTTTAGCTCTAACACTGATGATCCACCTACAAATGTGAACTGACGTTCAAAAATAAAACATTTGAAAACGGACCATTTTCCACATTTCTGAAGCATGACGTAATGGGGGGGTGTTATCTCTTTTGTCGAAAATCAGCCGTTTTTGCTCGAACATTAAATGCCTCCAAATGGTATTTAATTAACTTCCCGAGCCCCTGGAAGCATGAAAATCACTTTAAACATGCTAATTTTAGCTCTAACACTGATGATCCACCTACAAATGTGAACTGACGTTCAAAAATAAAACATTTGAAAACGGACCATTTTCCACATTTCTGAAGCATGACGTAATGGGGGGTGTTATCTCTTTTGTCGAAAATCAGCCGTTTTTGCTCTAACATTAAATGCCTCCAAATGGTATTTAATTAACTTCCCGGGGTGAAGAAACCCTTTTTGAGAACTCAGAGTGAGTAAATTGGCCATTTTCATGCACTTTTAACCATTCCATAAATCTTGTGTTTTGGGCCCCAAGAAGCATGAAAATCACTTTAAACATGCTAATTTTAGCTCTAACACTGATGATCCACCTACAAATGTGAACTGACGTTCAAAAATAAAACATTTGAAAACGGACCATTTTCCACATTTCTGAAGCATGACGTAATGGGGGGGTGTTATCTCTTTTGTCGAAAATCAGCCGTTTTTGCTCGAACATTAAATGCCTCCAAATGGTATTTAATTAACTTCCCGGGGTGAAGAAACCCTTTTTGAGAACTCAGAGTGAGTAAATTGGCCATTTTCATGCACTTTTAACCATTCCATAAATCTTGTGTTTTGGGCCCCTGGAAGCATGAAAATCACTTTAAACATGCTAATTTTAGCTCTAACACTGATGATCCACCTACAAATGTGAACTGACGTTCAAAAATAAAACATTTGAAAACGGACCATTTTCCACATTTCTGAAGCATGACGTAATGGGGGGGTGTTATCTCTTTTGTCGAAAATCAGCCGTTTTTGCTCGAACATTAAATGCCTCCAAATGGTATTTAATTAACTTCCCGAGCCCCTGGAAGCATGAAAATCACTTTAAACATGCTAATTTTAGCTCTAACACTGATGATCCACCTACAAATGTGAACTGACGTTCAAAAATAAAACATTTGAAAACGGACCATTTTCCACATTTCTGAAGCATGACGTAATGGGGGGGTGTTATCTCTTTTGTCGAAAATCAGCCGTTTTTGCTCGAACATTAAATGCCTCCAAATGGTATTTAATTAACTTCCCGGGGTGAAGAAACCCTTTTTGAGAACTCAGAGTGAGTAAATTGGCCATTTTCATGCACTTTTAACCATTCCATAAATCTTGTGTTTTGGGCCCCTGGAAGCATGAAAATCACTTTAAACATGCTAATTTTAGCTCTAACACTGATGATCCACCTACAAATGTGAACTGACGTTCAAAAATAAAACATTTGAAAACGGACCATTTTCCACATTTCTGAAGCATGACGTAATGGGGGGTGTTATCTCTTTTGTCGAAAATCAGCCGTTTTTGCTCTAACATTAAATGCCTCCAAATGGTATTTAATTAACTTCCCGGGGTGAAGAAACCCTTTTTGAGAACTCAGAGTGAGTAAATTGGCCATTTTCATGCACTTTTAACCATTCCATAAATCTTGTGTTTTGGGCCCCAAGAAGCATGAAAATCACTTTAAACATGCTAATTTTAGCTCTAACACTGATGATCCACCTACAAATGTGAACTGACGTTCAAAAATAAAACATTTGAAAACGGACCATTTTCCACATTTCTGAAGCATGACGTAATGGGGGGGTGTTATCTCTTTTGTCGAAAATCAGCCGTTTTTGCTCGAACATTAAATGCCTCCAAATGGTATTTAATTAACTTCCCGGGGTGAAGAAACCCTTTTTGAGAACTCAGAGTGAGTAAATTGGCCATTTTCATGCACTTTTAACCATTCCATAAATCTTGTGTTTTGGGCCCCTGGAAGCATGAAAATCACTTTAAACATGCTAATTTTAGCTCTAACACTGATGATCCACCTACAAATGTGAACTGACGTTCAAAAATAAAACATTTGAAAACGGACCATTTTCCACATTTCTGAAGCATGACGTAATGGGGGGGTGTTATCTCTTTTGTCGAAAATCAGCCGTTTTTGCTCGAACATTAAATGCCTCCAAATGGTATTTAATTAACTTCCCGAGCCCCTGGAAGCATGAAAATCACTTTAAACATGCTAATTTTAGCTCTAACACTGATGATCCACCTACAAATGTGAACTGACGTTCAAAAATAAAACATTTGAAAACGGACCATTTTCCACATTTCTGAAGCATGACGTAATGGGGGGGTGTTATCTCTTTTGTCGAAAATCAGCCGTTTTTGCTCGAACATTAAATGCCTCCAAATGGTATTTAATTAACTTCCCGGGGTGAAGAAACCCTTTTTGAGAACTCAGAGTGAGTAAATTGGCCATTTTCATGCACTTTTAACCATTCCATAAATCTTGTGTTTTGGGCCCCTGGAAGCATGAAAATCACTTTAAACATGCTAATTTTAGCTCTAACACTGATGATCCACCTACAAATGTGAACTGACGTTCAAAAATAAAACATTTGAAAACGGACCATTTTCCACATTTCTGAAGCATGACGTAATGGGGGGGTGTTATCTCTTTTGTCGAAAATCAGCCGTTTTTGCTCGAACATTAAATGCCTCCAAATGGTATTTAATTAACTTCCCGAGCCCCTGGAAGCATGAAAATCACTTTAAACATGCTAATTTTAGCTCTAACACTGATGATCCACCTACAAATGTGAACTGACGTTCAAAAATAAAACATTTGAAAACGGACCATTTTCCACATTTCTGAAGCATGACGTAATGGGGGGGTGTTATCTCTTTTGTCGAAAATCAGCCGTTTTTGCTCGAACATTAAATGCCTCCAAATGGTATTTAATTAACTTCCCGGGGTGAAGAAACCCTTTTTGAGAACTCAGAGTGAGTAAATTGGCCATTTTCATGCACTTTTAACCATTCCATAAATCTTGTGTTTTGGGCCCCTGGAAGCATGAAAATCACTTTAAACATGCTAATTTTAGCTCTAACACTGATGATCCACCTACAAATGTGAACTGACGTTCAAAAATAAAACATTTGAAAACGGACCATTTTCCACATTTCTGAAGCATGACGTAATGGGGGGGTGTTATCTCTTTTGTCGAAAATCAGCCGTTTTTGCTCGAACATTAAATGCCTCCAAATGGTATTTAATTAACTTCCCGGGGTGAAGAAACCCTTTTTGAGAACTCAGAGTGAGTAAATTGGCCATTTTCATGCACTTTTAACCATTCCATAAATCTTGTGTTTTGGGCCCCTGGAAGCATGAAAATCACTTTAAACATGCTAATTTTAGCTCTAACACTGATGATCCACCTACAAATGTGAACTGACGTTCAAAAATAAAACATTTGAAAACGGACCATTTTCCACATTTCTGAAGCATGACGTAATGGGGGGGTGTTATCTCTTTTGTCGAAAATCAGCCGTTTTTGCTCGAACATTAAATGCCTCCAAATGGTATTTAATTAACTTCCCGAGCCCCTGGAAGCATGAAAATCACTTTAAACATGCTAATTTTAGCTCTAACACTGATGATCCACCTACAAATGTGAACTGACGTTCAAAAATAAAACATTTGAAAACGGACCATTTTCCACATTTCTGAAGCATGACGTAATGGGGGGGTGTTATCTCTTTTGTCGAAAATCAGCCGTTTTTGCTCGAACATTAAATGCCTCCAAATGGTATTTAATTAACTTCCCGGGGTGAAGAAACCCTTTTTGAGAACTCAGAGTGAGTAAATTGGCCATTTTCATGCACTTTTAACCATTCCATAAATCTTGTGTTTTGGGCCCCTGGAAGCATGAAAATCACTTTAAACATGCTAATTTTAGCTCTAACACTGATGATCCACCTACAAATGTGAACTGACGTTCAAAAATAAAACATTTGAAAACGGACCATTTTCCACATTTCTGAAGCATGACGTAATGGGGGGGTGTTATCTCTTTTGTCGAAAATCAGCCGTTTTTGCTCGAACATTAAATGCCTCCAAATGGTATTTAATTAACTTCTGGAGCCCCTGGAAGCATGAAAATCACTTTAAACATGCTAATTTTAGCTCTAACACTGATGATCCACCTACAAATGTGAACTGACGTTCAAAAATAAAACATTTGAAAACGGACCATTTTCCACATTTCTGAAGCATGACGTAATGGGGGGGTGTTATCTCTTTTGTCGAAAATCAGCCGTTTTTGCTCGAACATTAAATGCCTCCAAATGGTATTTAATTAACTTCCCGGGGTGAAGAAACCCTTTTTGAGAACTCAGAGTGAGTAAATTGGCCATTTTCATGCACTTTTAACCATTCCATAAATCTTGTGTTTTGGGCCCCTGGAAGCATGAAAATCACTTTAAACATGCTAATTTTAGCTCTAACACTGATGATCCACCTACAAATGTGAACTGACGTTCAAAAATAAAACATTTGAAAACGGACCATTTTCCACATTTCTGAAGCATGACGTAATGGGGGGGTGTTATCTCTTTTGTCGAAAATCAGCCGTTTTTGCTCGAACATTAAATGCCTCCAAATGGTATTTAATTAACTTCCCGGGGTGAAGAAACCCTTTTTGAGAACTCAGAGTGAGTAAATTGGCCATTTTCATGCACTTTTAACCATTCCATAAATCTTGTGTTTTGGGCCCCTGGAAGCATGAAAATCACTTTAAACATGCTAATTTTAGCTCTAACACTGATGATTCACCTACAAATGTGAACTGACGTTCAAAAATAAAACATTTGAAAACGGACCATTTTCCACATTTCTGAAGCATGACGTAATGGGGGGTGTTATCTCTTTTGTCGAAAATCAGCCGTTTTTGCTCGAACATTAAATGCCTCCAAATGGTATTTAATTAACTTCCCGAGCCCCTGGAAGCATGAAAATCACTTTAAACATGCTAATTTTAGCTCTAACACTGATGATCCACCTACAAATGTGAACTGACGTTCAAAAATAAAACATTTGAAAACGGACCATTTTCCACATTTCTGAAGCATGACGTAATGGGGGGTGTTATCTCTTTTGTCGAAAATCAGCCGTTTTTGCTCGAACATTAAATGCCTCCAAATGGTATTTAATTAACTTCCCGGGGTGAAGAAACCCTTTTTGAGAACTCAGAGTGAGTAAATTGGCCATTTTCATGCACTTTTAACCATTCCATAAATCTTGTGTTTTGGGCCCCTGGAAGCATGAAAATCACTTTAAACATGCTAATTTTAGCTCTAACACTGATGATCCACCTACAAATGTGAACTGACGTTCAAAAATAAAACATTTGAAAACGGACCATTTTCCACATTTCTGAAGCATGACGTAATGGGGGGGTGTTATCTCTTTTGTCGAAAATCAGCCGTTTTTGCTCGAACATTAAATGCCTCCAAATGGTATTTAATTAACTTCCCGGGGTGAAGAAACCCTTTTTGAGAACTCAGAGTGAGTAAATTGGCCATTTTCATGCACTTTTAACCATTCCATAAATCTTGTGTTTTGGGCCCCTGGAAGCATGAAAATCACTTTAAACATGCTAATTTTAGCTCTAACACTGATGATCCACCTACAAATGTGAACTGACGTTCAAAAATAAAACATTTGAAAACGGACCATTTTCCACATTTCTGAAGCATGACGTAATGGGGGGGTGTTATCTCTTTTGTCGAAAATCAGCCGTTTTTGCTCGAACATTAAATGCCTCCAAATGGTATTTAATTAACTTCCCGAGCCCATGGAAGCATGAAAATCACTTTAAACATGCTAATTTTAGCTCTAACACTGATGATCCACCTACAAATGTGAACTGACGTTCAAAAATAAAACATTTGAAAACGGACCATTTTCCACATTTCTGAAGCATGACGTAATGGGGGGGTGTTATCTCTTTTGTCGAAAATCAGCCGTTTTTGCTCGAACATTAAATGCCTCCAAATGGTATTTAATTAACTTCCCGGGGTGAAGAAACCCTTTTTGAGAACTCAGAGTGAGTAAATTGGCCATTTTCATGCACTTTTAACCATTCCATAAATCTTGTGTTTTGGGCCCCTGGAAGCATGAAAATCACTTTAAACATGCTAATTTTAGCTCTAACACTGATGATCCACCTACAAATGTGAACTGACGTTCAAAAATAAAACATTTGAAAACGGACCATTTTCCACATTTCTGAAGCATGACGTAATGGGGGGTGTTATCTCTTTTGTCGAAAATCAGCCGTTTTTGCTCGAACATTAAATGCCTCCAAATGGTATTTAATTAACTTCCCGAGCCCCTGGAAGCATGAAAATCACTTTAAACATGCTAATTTTAGCTCTAACACTGATGATCCACCTACAAATGTGAACTGACGTTCAAAAATAAAACATTTGAAAACGGACCATTTTCCACATTTCTGAAGCATGACGTAATGGGGGGGTGTTATCTCTTTTGTCGAAAATCAGCCGTTTTTGCTCGAACATTAAATGCCTCCAAATGGTATTTAATTAACTTCCCGGGGTGAAGAAACCCTTTTTGAGAACTCAGAGTGAGTAAATTGGCCATTTTCATGCACTTTTAACCATTCCATAAATCTTGTGTTTTGGGCCCCTGGAAGCATGAAAATCACTTTAAACATGCTAATTTTAGCTCTAACACTGATGATCCACCTACAAATGTGAACTGACGTTCAAAAATAAAACATTTGAAAACGGACCATTTCCACATTTCTGAAGCATGACGTAATGGGGGGGTGTTATCTCTTTTGTCGAAAATCAGCCGTTTTTGCTCGAACATTAAATGCCTCCAAATGGTATTTAATTAACTTCCCGGGGTGAAGAAACCCTTTTTGAGAACTCAGAGTGAGTAAATTGGCCATTTTCATGCACTTTTAACCATTCCATAAATCTTGTGTTTTGGGCCCCTGGAAGCATGAAAATCACTTTAAACATGCTAATTTTAGCTCTAACACTGATGATCCACCTACAAATGTGAACTGACGTTCAAAAATAAAACATTTGAAAACGGACCATTTTCCACATTTCTGAAGCATGACGTAATGGG